>NC_084588.1:51042303-51326302 GCF_033807715.1 Cololabis saira | reverse complement strand
AGTGTTCGGATCTCACTCCTTCAATTGTTATTCTGTAAGTGATAGTAAGATTTACTGTTATGCAGGATAATCCTAATCATATGAGACTGATTTTCTGCTGTTTAATTATTAATTTATTATTAAGGCCCCGGGGTGGTGCCCCTACGAGAATTATTATCATTTTGGTAATTCAATTTGATAAATAGTCAACTTTATTAATTATTAATAATTCTTTAATAGAATTATCATTAGCCTTCGATAACTGACCAGCTTAGCTACCTGAGTTGCACAACACATGTAAACGGAATATTCTGAATGTTTCAGTAACCGGAATATTAGCAATAACCTGAATTTTGACTGCATGTGAACGCAGTCACTCTCACAAATTTAGGTTAAGGTTTCCTTTTTTTTATCAAGAGCTCCACAACATCTGTGGGTACATTATCCTCCTTTTTAGAGTAAAGGCTCACATGTTTTTGTCGGTTGCAGATTTGGTCATGTCTCTTCACCTGCTCAAAAATCTGAACCTTTTGGACTCTTGAAAAACACAAAAATGTGCAATTGTACAAATCAGAAGGGAGACCAAGCGATCTAAATGCTCCGATTGTCTTGTTTGCCATTTGAAAGTGTCCATTAATGACTTCAAACACATATCAGCTAACTCCAACGGTGCAGAACACTGGAGTTTTGGTTGATTTTAGGAGCGTGAATGGTCTTTTAAGAGGCTGCAGCGATTTCTCAAACCGACCACAACAAGTTTGGACCTGATAGCTCGTACGTGGCCATGACTACAGATTCATTCATCATAAAAATAAACACAGTGAACATTAATACAACTCAAAATAGACTCCTGTAGAGAAAGAAGTTTATGACTGTACTTTTTTTTAATAGATTTAATCTCTTCATTTCAGGGGGGATGGCATCCCCCCTGAAATAAAAACGGTCCAAATCATCCCCCCCTGAAATAAAAACGGTCCAAATCATCCCCCCTGTAAAACTGCCATCCCTCCTTTCCATCCCTTATGTCATTTCATCAATGAATGTGGTTTTACTGCTATTTCAACATTGAGAGTCATCACCAGAAAAATAACTTATTTGACAATTTTCACCTGTTTCAAGTACATTTTCACTTGAAATAAGTAGAAAAATCTGCCAGTGGGACAAGATTTATATTACAAGCAAAAAAAATCTTGTTCCACTGGCAGATTTTTCTACTTATTTCAAGTGAAAATCTACTTGAAACAGGTGAAAATTGTTGTTTTTTCCAGTGATGAGTCTTGTTTTAAGTGTAATGAGATTTTTTTACTAAAATGAGAAATTTTAACTAGAAATAAGACAAATATTCTTGTTAAGATTGTGAGTTTTTGCAGTGATCCATGTTACTTATCCTGTGAAGGACAGAGTCATATTGATAAGTTCAGAAAAGTGTTTTTTATTGTTGTGTTTTGATGTATTTGATGTAAGCCCAGTGGATATTTAAAGCTTACAGAAGGCTGCATTTAACTGCTGCTATGTCATTCCTGCAGTATTTCTGCAGGTGTTTTGGTCACTGCTATTATTTGTAATATATTATATTATTTGTAACCAGCACAATTATCTGTCCCCATATGATAAAATCCACCATCCCCCCTGATATTTTTTACAACTCGAGTTCTGGTTATAACGGCAAAAATATTTTTTTTTAGAACTTTTGCAATAGGCAGTTTTCTTTTTTTGATAACTAAAACTTTTAACTTCCAACTGCCACATTCTTAAAACACACAAACAAGCTCCGGCTCCTCCGTTCTGCTATTATTTGTGACTGTTGATGCGAAAATGCTGACTTTTCCATCTCAAATCTGCATAAGTCTTCCCCGGGCGCGTAAACGGGCGGCTCAGGAAAAAACATCCGAGGACGTCGACCGCATTCGACTCCGTGCAGACGCTGAATCGGAGCAGAAACCTCGGCTCACCGACGTGCCGCGGAAGCACGAGCCGACACCGGAGCGCGAGCCGAGACGTCTGGGGGGGAATCTGCACGGTCGCTGGTTCTGTAACGGACAGGCCACCTGCTCTGGGCGCTTCCCACCTCCTCCCCACCGACAGAAAAACAGGTGTTTTCTACTGTTCAGGGAATCAAATCTTGGAATGCAAGAAAATAAAAAAGGCGAAATAATGAAATGTTCAGCTAAGCTGTCAAATAAACAAATAGACACTAACAGGGGTGGAGGAGACACCGCCGAGACACTTTCTTCTTCTTTCTTTTCCAGAATGTTTGAGTCTATTTTGTGTAATTTACTGCTTTGGTCCTTGGTGCAGAGGCAGCTCGTACAGACAGAGCTGGAACAGTTGAGGGGACGTTTTCCTTGTTCAGGGAGTCTTTAATGGCAGCTTTAATTTGATGTTGTTTAACCAGAATGGCTGAGGAAGAGGTGGAAGCCTGTTCAAGAGCAGATGAGACACCAAATCACACACACACACACACACACACACACACACACTAGGAATGGGCGATATTTTACCGTTCACGATATACCGTCAAAAAAAAAATTCCCCATGTTAAGAATTTGTCATCTCGCGATAAAAACGATAAATTCCTGTTGGTGTTTTTGTGTAAAACTGATTTATGGTTCTGTGTTAAATCCACGTAGAACGTACGTGAAGGAAGGAAAGAAAGAAAGAAAGAAAGAAAGAAAGAAAGAAAGAAAGAAAGAAACAAAGAAAGAAACAAAGAAAGAAAGAAAGAAATGAGCCTGAAAGAAAGAAAGAAAGAAAGAAATGAGCCTGAAAGAAAGAAAGAAAGAAAGAAAGAAAGAAAGAAATGAGCCTGAAAGAAAGAAAGAAAGAAAGAAAGAAAGAAAGAAAGAAAGAAAGAAAGAAACAAAGAAAGAAACAAAGAAAGAAAGAAAGAAAGAAAGAACGAAAGAAAGAAAGAAAGAAAGAAAGAAAGAAAGAAAGAAAGAAAGAAAGAAAGAAAGAAAGAAAGAAAGAAAGAAAGAAAGAAAGAAAGAAAGAAAGAAAGAAAGAAAGAAAGAAAGAAAGAAAGAAAGAAAGACAAATTCCCGTTAATGACGTTTTTGTATTGGTATTTTTTTTATCGTTATCGGGATAAATGCCAGAAATTATCGTGATACATTTGTTAGTCCATACCGCCCATCCCTCACACACATGGGTTTATGCTGAAGGGAAATTATATACAGTACACACACACGCCCACACACACACAAACCAATAGAAAACAGTCTACGTTTTTAGAATTTTGTCCAAATTAGCAGAACACTGCTCCTGTCCTGTTAATCCAAAATGTCTTCTAGTGTGGTGTGGATCCTGACCAGTAGTCCTGTTAAAACACATGTACCAGCACACACACACACACACACACACACACACACACACACACACACACACACACACACACACACACACACACACACACACACACACACACACACACACACACACACACACACACACACACACACACACACACACACACACACCGCGACCAGAGGATTTTTCCCAGATTAAAGAATCCTCTATTTTTATCCCCGTCCTCCACACCGCTCTCACCTGCGCCTGATGCAGATTTGGGGGCGAATAATGTTCTCCATTATAATGAAACGCTGGCTGTTTGAAGTTTCTCCATGGCTGTTGTGATGAAATGAATTCCATTCAGCAGCTCCAACACAATTTATGGGATTCACTCCCTTGGCTTTGTATTTGTGCTGATTGAACTGCTTAAGGAGGGAGATCCTGTGCACAGTCATCCCGCTCCTTTTATCAGCATTACTATTCAAGCCTCACCTTCACTACACTCAGTACATGACGAGACGCACTCGCTCTCCTCCACAAATCATTTACAGTACCGTCACGCCGGATTTGTGCTTTTTGATCGAACAGAATGTTTCCAGTAGAGGAAAATAACCAAGACTGGTTTTTGATAGTTGGCAAATTTCTAAGCTAAAGTACACTTAAGGAGGACAGCGAGTGACAGGAGATTTTGCATCGATGACAGCTGAGTGTTGCCCTCAAATCTTCCCCCGAGGTTGCACGGCGGCGGCTGCTGCAGTCTGATTCCTCCGGCGCGAGCACGGCACTATGTGCTCTGAATATTTAACCAGGGAGGGCGTGGTGGGGAGAGAAACACCTCACTTGCTTTGACCAAATATCCCTATTTTTTTAATCGTGTGCCATATTTGCAGAGGTGTTAAGTAACGAAGTACAAATACTTTGTTACCTTACTTAAGTAGAAATTTTGCTTATCTATACTTCACTGGAGTAATTATTTTTCAGACGACTTTTTACTTTTACTCCTTACATTTTCACACAATTATCTGTACTTTTTACTCCTTACATTTTAAAAACAGCCTCGTTACTCTATTTCATTTTGGCCTTTAATAAAAACTATCCAGTTAAATTGCTCCATCCGGATAGAGTGAATTTGGTTGTGGTTGTTTCAGATGTTCTTGTCCAGTTTTGTTCTTACATCCGTTCCCTCAGATTCCTGCAACTAAACTTGGATGTACATTCCAATAAAGGTTAGGATAAATGATAACATGAACATGAAGTTTGACTTTTTGCACCATTACAATACTTATAGGCAACTAGTCATCATATCTGCTGCTCTCTGAAACACATGTTAATGCTCAATAGTACACACATATGGTTCTTTAATATATTTGCATAAGGGATGGGCGGTATGGACTAAAAAATGTACCACGATAATTTCTGGCATTTATCCCGATAATGATAAGAATGACGCTAAAAAAATACCGATTCAACTCCACCTTTGTAACTATAAATCTATCTCGCTCTCAGATCCACCATGTTTGTTACACAAAAACGTATCAACAGGAATTTATCTTTCTTTCTTTCTTTCTTCCTTTCTTCCTTTCTTCCTTTCTTCCCTCCTTCCTTCCTTCCTTCCTTCCTTCCTTCCTTCCTTCCTTCCTTCCTTCCTTCACGTACGTTGTGCGTGGATTTAACACCGAACCATAAATCAGTTTTACACAAAAACATCAACGGGAATTTATCATTTTTACCACGAGATGATAAATTCTTATCGTGAGAAATTTCTTTGACGGTTTATCGTGAACGGTAAAATATCTCCCATTCCTAATTTGCATTATACTAAGATACATTAATTTTCAATGGCTTTTTTCCCCCTTACATTACTTTTACTTTGATACTTTAAGTAGTTTTGAAACCAGTACTTTTATACTTTTACTTGAGTAAAAAACTTGAGTTGATACTTCAACTTCTACAGGAGTATTTTTAAACTCTAGTATCTATACTTCTACCTAGGGCTGGGCGATATATCGAGGATAGCCGATGTATCTCGGCTTCTACTCTGCGCGATGTACAAAATGACTCTATCGTGCATATTTGACCCTTTTAAAATGATTACCTTAAGGATTTTGGGGTATTTAGGTAATTACTGTTAACAAAGGGAGAGGACGGGGGGACCGGCAGCTTCTGCAGTTGCATTTTTGCATTTGACAAAAGCAGCAATTGAACCAAACTCATTTCTTCAAAGCATCAAAAGGAAACGTGGACATTTGATCCTGCAGAGCTCCGGGGGCCGCGAGACTTAACCATCATTGTTTGCAATATTCACACCATCGCACTGTATCCTGACGCCTAATAAAGCCCCAGTACGCTTCCGTGGTGTTTGTGGAATTGACTTGTTAGTGAATACTTTTCATTTGGACCGTTGGGCCGTTGGTGTCGCTGGATCACACAGTTAATTATAAAAACAACACGGCCATCCAGAAACTTAACAAGGTCAAAAACAACCAACTATCTGACACATAATTAGCCTGAAATACAATTAGGAGACAATCCGTAAGTGTTTAAATTAATGTGGAAAAAACTATTCTTCAGATTCTTAATTAATTGAGAGAGTAAGACGGGTATGTTTTCTTTTTAAAACTTTTTTTTTTTTAAACTCTATTTAAAAGAATTATGACAGAATAGTATACAGGAACAGTATACAAATAGAATACAGAACATGTGCCAGGGGTGAAGTTCGTTATGAAGATTATACATATTACACAAGTCTACGCTTTTAATAGCCTTTTCATTTGTTGATTTAGTGATTAGTTTTAAAGGTATTGTGACATAATTTTTAACATGCTTTTAACACTATTAAAAGTCTTGGCCAATATCCCTCAAATGTGTCTAAAAGGGTGTAACAAGAAAAACTTCACTCCAGTACTCCATGCCTGGCTTTTTTTACGACAGTGTTTTTTGCCTGTGAAAAACGCGTCCTTTTCCCCCTTTCCTGTCAATCGTAACGTCACGGCCCGCCACCAAAGCAGGTGCGCCGTTTTTGCATAATTATGCGGAAAATCCCAGAAAGCACACAATACACTGAATGTTAAAAGTTTGTTTTTTTTTGGGTGTAATTGATGTCAAGACACCCATTTGGCAAGGGTAATTTGGCAAGAAATAAAATCAGATTTATCAAAAAGTTACATTTTCCTTCTTTCTTAGGGAAACAATGGAAACCAAAAACAACATTTTCCCAATGTAAATTAAAATCTATAGTGAAAGAGTCAATAATACATTTGCTAATATCTGCCCATAGTTTTTTTGTTTCTGGATGTAAATGACAGAAGGAACAGTTCGTATTAATGTCCTTTTTACATTTCTGCATGTAATGGCTAGCAGGATAATATTTATGTATGATTTTGTAAGAGACCACCTTAACCTTATTTGTGATTAAAAACTTCCATGGAAGCATCCAAGTTTTTTTCCAATCAATATGTTAATATTTCTTTTTAAAACTAGCTTAAACTTCAAATTGCTGCTTAAAGTTTTGTCTCAAACCCTCACAGCGCCGTAGCTGTTCCAGAGTGTGAGCTCTGTTTCATACGTCGACTTCTACGACCTCTCTTACACATATAGTTACTCTTCTATCTTCTCAGCCCTCCTACTATATTTCCGTGCTCTGGGCTCGCAGCCAACGCTCATGTGTTTAGACTTTAACAAGATAAGCAAAGCTGATGACGGCTAACCTTGGTGAACGGCAGAAGCACCGAGGTTTTTATCTCCACTACAAACCAAGAACCCACACAGCAATTTTCTGAAAGGGTCATAAATATTCTCCAGGTGACGGCGGCCACATTTCTGAAGACATCTCACTGCTCGTTAGATGAGAGCTTTGCAATTCATATGCAGCATTTCTCAAAAAAGTAACACCAGGAGAAAAGGCTTGGACAATGATTTTTCAGGCGTGTATCACATTCTTTTTTTAAAAGAAAAAGGTGGTAATTTAGAGCTAGAAAGGATGTGCTGCCAGGGAAGTCCAGGCACTTCTATGCATAGTTTAAGGAGACTATGCAAAGCTCTTCTGCAGAAATGACAGTCGTAGCGGAACAGGAACGGTACGGGCGCTGGACTGGGCAGTCCACTGAGTGTCAGAAAGACTGAGTGTCAGAAAGACTGAGTGTCAGAAAGACTGAGTGTCAGAAAGACTGAGTGTCAGAAAGACTGAGTGTCAGCGTAAACTTTCAGTCTGAGCAACTGGAAAACATCTAAAATGGGAAAGAGCTGTTGTGCGATCGACTGCACTCATAGATTTAGCAAGAAATCAGAGTTATCGTTTTACAGACTGTCGAAAAATAAGCTTAAGAGAGACAAATGGATCGCTGCAATTCACAGAAACAACTGGATTCCAGACACCGAAACGTGGATTTGTGGTTCCCATTTTGTATCAGGTAATGTTGGATTTTTGGGTAGCTAACGTTAAACGGTCAAATCATAAAGTTCGGTGTCCTCATCACTTTAATTTCTAACAAATCCTGCCTTGAAGTCGGACCAAGCGTCAAGACTTTTGTAAGCCTTCAAGCTTTGCTTCGTGTATTTCCCCGGCGTAGAAATTAAGTACATATAAATATCAGGAAACTTGATTCGTGGCCAAATATTACCGTATTGACCCGAATATAAGACGACCCTGATTATAAAACGACCCCCTCTTTTTCAAAACTCAAATTTGAAAAAAATACTTTTTTTTTAACACCAAATTAAATTTTTATACAGAAAATAATTACAGTACATCTGAAACAAATGATTATAACAATATATTCGAGAGAAAAAGCATGTTATCTTGACTATTTGAAATCATTATTTTGAAGTTTGCATCCTAACTTCTCCTCAGCTGCCGGTTCACCGGCCCAACTTCCACCCTCTTTTCTCCAGATTGTCGCTACGTTTCTCCACTTTCTGTTATATCTTCTCTTATTTTCTTCTCTTTTCTTTCTTATGCTATTTTTTATTTTTCTTCTTCGTGACAGGAGTTCGCTTTGGCCTGGGGAGTTAAGTTCAGCATTGGCTTTAAAGAGATCTGGCGCCATCTAGCGGTGTAAATGGGTATAACGTCTAGAGCCCGAATGTAAGACGACGCCCACTTTTCCGGTCTTATTTCAATGCAAAAAACCCCGTCTTATATTCAGGCCAATACGGTAATGTCCATGGACCACTGGTTCTTGGTAACTGTACCAAATATTAATGTCCATGGACCACTGGTTCTTGGGGTAACTGTACGGGTCACTGTCAAGTCCAACTGCCTTTAATTTAAGCCGATAATTGGCTGTTATCCCGTTTTCTCCACTAGTTGCAGTTGTGGGTAAGTGACGTTAATACAGACCCTCTATATCAGTACGATTGCTAAACCCGTTCTTGATGACCAGTTTCCCTTTTATAACATCTTCACTTTGTTTTTGGATCAGCAGTTGTTATTCAGAAAGTGGTATTTTGGAGTATTCTGCAGTGGGTAACTCGGAAGATGCTTCATAAACTGCCGATCTTGGGATGGTAGTGCTCGGTTACGTCACAGGAATACCAACAATATGTAGCTCCAAATGAAGCACCAGAGAAAACTCTAATAAACGGGAGGGGAAAATCCTGCTGATCGATACTTTATGAGCTCTTTTATTATCAAACACGCAGTTCACCTGTTCTTTTCTGAGAAGCAGCATCCCTAAAGAAACATACTGTTTCCTTTATCACCATGTGCACGTCCAGTAGTCGAGTTGTAGAAGAAAATCAGGGGGGATGGTGGATTTGATCATATGGGGACAGATAATTTGTGCTGATTACAAATAATATAATATATTACAAATAATAGCAGTGACCAAAACACCTGCAGAAATACTGCAGGAATGACATAGCAGCAGTTAAATGCAGCCTTCTGTAAGCTTTAAATATCCACTGGGCTTACATCAAATACATCAAAACACTACAATAAAAAACACTTTTCTGAACTTATCAATATGACTCTGTCCTTCACAGGAAAGTAACATGGATCACTGCAAAAACTCAAAATAAGAATATTTGTCCTATTTAAAATGTCTCATTTTAGTAAAGAAATCTCATTACACTTAAAACAAGACTCATCACTGGAAAAAACAACAATTTTCACCTGTTTCAAGTAGATTTTCACTTGAAATAAGTAGAAAAATCTGCCAGTGGAATAATATTTTTTTGCTTGTAATAAGAAGATAAATCTTGTCCCACTGGCAGATTTTTCTACTTATTTCAAGTGAAAATGTACTTGAAACAGGTGAAAATTGTCAAATAAGTTATTTTTCTGGTGTTATTTTTCTGGTGATGACTCTAAATGTTGAAATAGCAGTAAAACCACATTCATTGATGAAATGACATAAGGGATGGAAAGGAGGGATGACAGTTTTACAGGGGGGATGATTTGGACCGTTTTTATTTCAGGGGGGGATGATTTGGACCGTTTTTATTTCAGGGGGGGTTTCCATCCCCCCTCATCCCCCTCAACTCCAGTTCTGCCCACGTCAGAGCGGCGTATTCCTTCAACGAGGGACGAGATCCAGCTGATTGTTAAGTATCTGACAACAGGAGGGTTCACCCCCAGTTTGGTACCGTTTGGAAACCAAAGCGTTGTGATGACTGGTGACGCTAGCAGCCGCTCGTATCCGTTACGTTTGCACCAGCAACAGCTGCAATGATTACGTCTAATAAGGGCTTAATCCTGCCGGGTTAGTAGCTTTTTCTAAATCCTGCCATCAGCATGCTAACAGCAGCAGATCTGCTAATCATGACGTGTTCCGCTGACTCTAATCTCTAAACACTAATGTCTCTGGTTTGTCTGTTTGTGTGTTTGTTTGTTTGTTTGTTTGTTTGTTTGTTTGAAAAGGCTAGAAGAGTGAAGTAAAAAGGAGATGTGAAACACGAGGATTTAATCAGCAAATACATAAGTGGCTGGGATGCAAATACAGGACTGTCTCAGAAAATTAGAATATTGTGATAAAGTTCTTTATTTTCTGTAATGCAATTACAAAAACAAAATGTCATCCATTCTGGATTCTAATAATGTTTACACTTTGACCCTTCAGCGCGAAAAATGCACATTTCATAAAGTAACTATAAAACATATATAAAACATACATTAATATTATATTCTACTTTCATTGAGCTATTTTTTTCACCTACATCTGACCTAATTATTGATATCAAATATTCATGATTTTTTAAAGATTTTAACCGTTTAAATGCTAGGTTTTTGTCATGATGCCACCATGTTTTTAGATGAAAAAAAACAGAAAAAATGTATTATTTTCAATATACTACATGCAAAGTACAGGACTGTCTCAGAAAATTAGAATATTGTGATAAAGTCCTTTATTTTCTGTAATGCAATTAAAAAAACAAAAATGTCATACATTCTGGATTCATTACAAATCAACTGAAATATTGCAAGCCTTTTATTATTTTAATATTGCTGATTATGGCTTACAGTTTAAGATTAAGATTCCCAGAATATCCTACTTTGCTGAACTCTGGGAACCATATATGAACATTATAACAGATGAAAGTGCAAGATTGGCCTGAAAATAACTTTTTTTTTATTTTTTATTTCTGTTTAATTTATTTATTTAATTTATTTTATTTTTCCTCCCTGATTGGTTAAGTCAATATAATATTTATATTTCAATTGAAAATGGTGCAAGCTAAGTGTATGTGTGTCTATGTAATGTATGTGTAAATGTTGTATGTCTGAAAAACTAAAAAATGACAATAAACATATTGTGAAAAAAAAGAAGATTCCCAGAATCCCAGAAAGGGGAGAGGGGTCTGTTGTTGTATTTATTTTTATTTACTTATTTCTTTATTTTTTGTCTTTTTCTTATTTTTTTTTCTCATATTATTATTATTTATTTATTTTGGTTTAATTCATGTTATGAAAAGTAAAAAAAAAAGGGGGGGGTATTGATAATTATATTGTTATTGTAAATCTTCTTTTTTTTCTTTTTTTATTGCCCTCAATAAAGATATCTATACAAAAAAAAGATTCCCAGAATATTCAAATTTTTTGAGATAGGATATTTGAGTTTTCTTAAGCTGTAAGCCATGATCAGCAATATTAAAATAATAAAAGGCTTGCAATATTTCAGTTGATTTGTAATGAATCCAGAATGTATGACATTTTTTTTTTTAATTGCATTACAGAAAATAAAGGACTTTATCACAATATTGTAGTTTTCTGAGACAGTCCTGTACACCTGTCTCCTCCCTGAAATCCCCCACTCATCTGTAATTAATGTTAGAGAATATTGCACGCAGTCATCTGTTTAAGATGTGGCTGCAAAAGCAGAGATGTGAGTCATCTTCGCAACGCAACAAAGTCTTTAGGCCACGGTTCCGATTTTTCCCCCAGATATGGACGGAGATGTTAATTCAAAATGAGTAATGTAATGAAAATTGTCATCAAACTAATGAGACAAGCAGAGACACAGAAGCGCCAGTGGGCTCACAGCAACTGCCACAGGTAGACAAGAACCTTTTAGTCAGAATTCTTATTGCGTTTCGTTAATTATAGAGATGAAATATGCGCTTAGCCGCAGACAAAATGCAAACTTCTCTGTAAAAGAGAGAAAAACAGCGGGGAGGGGTTAAGGGGCTTTGCTGTGATGAATCGAGGGCTCGGGGTCCCCGTGGAGGAAAGTTTGATGCTTGTTCAGCTGACGGTACACACACGCCAACCTGCTCTGGCCTCACGCTTTATGAAATGCCTCTTGCTGGAATCAATAAAATGTTAGAGTTGATTAAAAAACCAATAAAGACACTCATGGGTGTTTCTCTCAAGACCACTGCAGACACATTTTTGTCATTTCTTCTGGTCTCGTTTCTTCCTACGGCTCGTCCAGCAACATGGTTACACATGGTTACAGAAACGCATTGGAAAGTAGGATTTTCCTACATTTTAAAAAGAATAATCTTAATATAGACTCTGCATTGACGTCACTTCCCCACTGGACCAGCCCCCTTACTCTCACTGAGTGGAAAAAACAGCTGCAATTAGTGGAAAAGACAGGATAACAGCTGATTATGGGCTTAAATTAGCGTCAGTTGGACTTGACAGTGACCCGTACAGTTACCCCAAGAACCAGTGGTCCATGGACATTAATATTTGGTACAGTTACCAAGAACCAGTGGTCCATGGACATTAATATTTGGTACAGTTACCAAGAACCAGTGGTCCATGGACATTAATATTTGGTACAGTTACCCCAAGAACCAGTGGTCCATGGACATTAATATTTGGTACAGTTACCAAGAACCAGTGGTCCATGGACATTAATATTTGGTACAGTTACCAAGAACCAGTGGTCCATGGACATTAATATTTGGTACAGTTACCCCAAGAACCAGTGGTCCATGGACATTAATATTTGGTACAGTTACCAAGAACCAGTGGTCCATGGACATTAATATTTGGTACAGTTACCCCAAGAACCAGTGGTCCATGGACATTAATATTTGGTACAGTTACCAAGAACCAGTGGTCCATGGACATTAATATTTGGTACAGTTACCAAGAACCAGTGGTCCATGGACATTAATATTTGGTACAGTTACCCCAAGAACCAGTGGTCCATGGACATTAATATTTGGTACAGTTACCAAGAACCAGTGGTCCATGGACATTAATATTTGGTACAGTTACCAAGAACCAGTGGTCCATGGACATTAATATTTGGTACAGTTACCAAGAACCAGTGGTCCATGGACATTAATATTTGGTACAGTTACCAAGAACCAGTGGTCCATGGACATTAATATTTGGTACAGTTACCAAGAACCAGTGGTCCATGGACATTAATATTTGGTACAGTTACCAAGAACCAGTGGTCCATGGACATTAATATTTGGTACAGTTACCAAGAACCAGTGGTCCATAGACATTAATATTTGGTACAGTTACCAAGAACCAGTGGTCCATGGACATTAATATTTGGTACAGTTACCAAGAACCAGTGGTCCATGGACATTAATATTTGGTACAGTTACCAAGAACCAGTGGTCCATAGACAGTTTCCTGATATTTATATGTACTTAATTTCTACGCCGGGGAAATACACGAAGCAAAGCTTGAAGGCTTACAAAAGTCTTGACGCTCGGTCCGACTTCAAGGCAGGATTTGTTGTAGAAATTAAAGTGATGAGGACACCGAACTTTATGATTTGACCGTTTAACGTTAGCTACCCAAAAATCCAACATTACCTGATACAAAATGGGAACCACAAATCCACGTTTCGGTGCCTGGAATCCAGTTGTTTCTGTGAATTGCAACAATCCATTTGTCTCTCTTAAGCTTATTTTTCTCTCTGATTTCTTGCTAAATCTATGAGTACAGTCGATCGCACAACAGCTCTTTCCCATTTTAGATGTTTAGATGCTCAAACTGAAAGTTTACTCAGTCTTTCTGACACTCAGTGGATGAAACCCACGTGAAGTCGGATCTGTGGCGTCATGCACATTCCCTCTTTGAGCTGGAAAAATGTTAAGGGTCCAACCCTAGACCTCTGGCTGAGACGTCTAACGTCACGTCTGGCTCTAGAAAAACTCCTACTGTGCCAAAAAAAGCCCTTTGAATTTGACGATCTATGGGAAAAGTTCTTAGCTTTTCTTAAAAATGGTGACGTTGACGAGGCATTGTAAGCATGAATATACGGCGAGGTGACCTCAAGATAATTTATACTTTATATAAATACTTACATTTTAATTATGCCTCTTATTTTTATTTTATTTATTTATTTTCTCTATTTAGTTTGTTATCGTTATTATGATTTCTGTTACAAGCTTGGTTTCATTTTGTTAATGTGTTTCTTTTCTTTTTAATGTCCTTGCCCTTGTCTGGTTTTTGGTTGTGTTTTTGCGTTTGTACTGCCAAATGGGGTTTCTGTATTGTTAGACATGTTTCAAAAAGAAAAAAAAAGAATCATCTTCCAAACCTTCAGACACGAGACACTGGCCAGATAATTAGTTTGCTTTATGTAATTCCCATCCCAAACATTGAAGTTACGGTGGTCAGTGAGAGAAAACTCCAGAAATCCATCGCTGTGAGCCGTTTCTGTCGTAATCCAGATGTTTTGCAGAAGTGATCAAGGCGTTCCAGCGAAGTTCATCCAAATCGGCTGCAGCCCGGAGCAGCAAACCAGACCAGGGTGCAACACTGGGCTGTGATGCCCGTTTCTTCTCCTCCCGTCCCGGGGACCGGCTTACACAACACTCTGGTTAATTAAAACCTTTCTACTGGGCCAGAACACCAGCACTGGTCTTTTCTCCAACCACAGACGGAGACAATGACTACATTTATGCAGTCAAAATTCGGGTTATTACTAATATTCCGGTTACTGAAACATTGGGAATATTCTGTTTACATGGTGATTAATCATTTGGGATATCTGGATCAAACCAGCGACGCACGGAGAACGTGATGACGCAATTCCCGTCATTTCTGCTTCTTCTTCCTGTATCCAAATTCAAAACAAATGCTGCTTCAACTTTTCTCTCTCCTTCTTGTAAATCTTCTATCCCGGTACTTTCTACCGTCTACAAATGCAGAAATGTTCATATCCTTCATTACATTTATGAAGTGATTAGTCCTGGTCTTGGTTTCTCCGTGTTTATAAGAACTTCCTGGACTCAAAAGACCAGGATTCCTTGTGAACAGAGCATGTGCAGAAAACAAATTCCTGTTCCGTTTGATGGGGATATTCTGTTTGGCGTCTACATGACCGAACAGGACCGCCGCAAAGGGTGTGCGAACCGTGCAACCGCACGGGGCCTCGCGCTATGGGCGTTTTTTTTGTTTTTTTTCGTTTTTTTTCTCGTTTTTTCCCTTATAAATATCAACAGTCACGTTCCATTACAGACCTAAATGTGTACTAGTCTGTGCATATCAATAAATATATGTGCAATGATGCGCGTGTCTGTTGTTCAATACAACTTATCAGACCAAGCGCAGACACAAGCTGCTCTGATCCAGACGGGTGGAGTTGGAACAAACTGTCACACAATGTCGAGAGAACGAGACAGATTCAGGAAATTTCCATCAGGGGATGAAAAAAGAAAAAAACTAAAGAAAATGGAAGAGTTTAATGCCTCTCTGAAAGGCTCGTTTGATAAATTTGTTACAAAAATCACCGATCCGACCGGGTCTCAAGCAGCCGTGGGGGCCCGCGTCGAGGCAAGAGATGAAGATGAGGCAGAGGAAGGTGTCCAGTATTTTTTGATAATTGGAGCATTGTGCATATAGACACCCGATCCGACCCGAAAAACCCAAAAATTTTGCACGCGCTCGCTACGCTCACGCGCGAGGGCCCCCCCAGACATTTCGCACAGGGCCTCGCAAATCTCCCAGATGGCTCTGTGACCGAATATTCAGGTTTTAAAAGGAGTAACCCAGGGCTCATATTCGGGTTTTTAAAAACCTGAGTATGAGCAAATTCAGGTTATTCAAAGGGGTTATTGGTGTTTACTTGGCCGTGCAAATTCAGGTTATTGCCAATATTCAGGTTTTAAAAGGGTTATTGATGCATCTATGGGCTGCGATGCCCGTTTCTTCTCCTCCTGTCCCGAGGAACCGGCTTACACAACACTCCGGTTAATTTAAACCTTCTACTGGGCCAGAACACCAGCAACTGGTCTGTGTTCGCCACAAACGTTGCTTTTCTTCAACCACAGACGGAGACAACGGCCTTGGGAGGTGCAAGATAATGGAGCAGTTCTCAAAGCGCCGGAGGCCTTTGCAATCATGGTGCTTATCATGTGGATGTGGAGCTGGGGAGTCCTAAGTCACTGTCAGGGGCGGGAGAGGGTGAACTATTACAGAAATCCCCGTTTTCACAGCAGACCTTGAAGGTTTAATGCACTTCCCCGTGAGGACGGGCTCATTTTGTTTGCTGCTGCCATCAGGGATTATTGAGAGTGTAGGGCGGTGTAGATAATTAACCCCTTACACTCGTCGCCTTTTCACTGGGAAACACTGAAAGCTGAGATGAATTCTCTTCTCTGGGTAGATTAGAGGGTGAACCGGCCTCACCAGAAAATAAAATGTGCAACTGGTTTGTTTTCCCACATTGTAAAATGGCAGCGTGGTCTCAGCCTGTGGGGGAGAGACGGCTGCGTCTCCGGCTGAGGGTCGTGTGCAGAGGTCACGTGATGAGAAGCCTCTTCTCAGTGAGAGGGAACAAGTGAACAAAAGTACCAAAAGCACGTTATTACAATTCAAAAGCCCATGAATACAAAATGATTAATACGTATGAAACAAAGGTATGATACACATAAGCATGTACCTATGGACATGTGTATGTATATGTGTGTGTGTATATATATATATATATATATATATATATATATATATATATATATATATATATATATATATATATATATATATATATATATATATATATATATATATATATATATATATATATATATACATACATATACATGGGTCCCCCCCAATAAAAATACCCTAAATTATTCAAAATTGAACAGATGTATTTTCAGACTTAAAGATTGAATATGAAGAATATTTATTAAAAATATATTTTAAAAAAAATAATACATCCACGGTGCGTTTTGAGGTGTACAGAATGAAAGTATTGCTACTCCATAATGTATTTTTTTTTAGTCTTTTTTTAGTTCGAATTAATATTTTTAAAATTTTATACATTTATTTTTAATAAATTTACAAAAGTCGCATCAAAACTTCTTTCATGTTGTCATTATGGGGTGTTTTGTGTAGAATTCTGAGAAAAAAAATGAATTTATTCCTATTATCAATAGGGCTGTAACATAAAAGAATGTGGGAAAAGTGAAGCGTTCTGAATACTTTCCGGACTGACTGTATATATATATATATATATATATATATATATATATATATATATATATATATATATATATATATATATATATATATATATATATATATATACATATATATATATATATATATATATATATATATATATATATATATATATATATATATACATACATACATACATTCTACGTTTTTAGAATTTTGTCCAAATTAGCAGCTCCTGTCCTGTTAATCCAAAATGTCTTCTAGTGTGGTGTGGATCCTGACCAATAGTCCTGTTAAAACACATGTACCAGCACACACACACACACACACACACACACACACACACACACACACACACACACACACACATACCTAAACTAAACTTGAAACTGAATTGGAACAGTCCCGTCCCATGAGCATCGGACGATGGGGAGCAATCAAACACTGACCTTGGACATTTCTACCAATATCTTCATGAAAAGAGGAGAAAAAGAGATGAAGAGAAGGTATAAAAGAAGAAAAGCCATTGTTACCCTGGAGTTCTGCGTCAGACCCTTCAGGCCGTCACACGAGCTTCTCAAAGCTCCGGCTCGGCTCCGCAGACCAACGTGGCCTTTACATGTTCTGCTGTCAGATAAGGTTAAGCCTCGCCACAATCGTGCTCGGCTGTTTGAATACTTGGGACAAATTCAACTAAATTAGCAATTTAGTTGAGATATCTTAGACCAGTTGTCATGAATGAGCCCAATTATTGGCCGCGTTATTGACAAACTGTACCGCCTTGCATCATTTGTGGATAATTTGCTTCTCAACTTATAAAATATTGATTCGTTGAAAGCAAATACTAATATTTAATACCCTGATTATCAGCTGTGAAAATGAAATTCACATCTATATGCTAACAAATAAATGCATGTGTCAAACAAGTAGCAGACACATTTTTAAAAGAGACTTAACACGGTGAAGTGAAGCAGAGAGCAGCAATGTAGCAGGATAGGAAGGTTCTCCTCGGAAAACTAATAAAGTAAATGTACTCAGCTGTGAGAACCACAAAGCGAAACATTTCCTGCAGTAATGAGCATATTTTGCATGTCCATAAATTATAGCTAGATACAGCTATCCACTGTGAGGATACAAATTATCCACTATTTTAGAGTCTGTCATGATGAAAAATTCAACAGCTTTTGTAAATTGGACATCAAAGTTCATGAGGATTTCAGTTAATTTCATGATTTGCTCAAATCATCAGTACACGATCGCTATCTCTAATTTTTAATGCACGAGGAGATGATGAATGCGGGGATCAAGCGCGGCGGCTCGTACTTCCATCAGGAGTGTAATGCCAGTGTCATGCGAGTGTAACGCGCTGCCACGGCTGCACCGCGCCAGCAATTACCAGCCATGGTGAGGCTTTCATTAATTGCAAAAAGCCTTCGTGGTGTGCCAGCTGAAAACCCTCGTGGATCCCCGGGTGGGGATGTGTACCGGTTACCGTGGAAACCGGGAGCCCGACCGCAGCAAACACTGAGACGCAGCAGGTCTTGAAGTCATTTAAAGGTGCTCATGTGTATATGTACACATATTTACATCCATATGTACACATATATATCATATATATATATATAAACATAAATATATATACACATGCATATATATATATATATATATATATATATATATATATATATATATGGATACGTACGTACATACATATATATATATGCATACGTACATACATCCATATATATATATATATATATATATAATAAAGTGAATCTACACAAAATCCTGTCAATTCAAAGGGCACCTGCTATATTGATCCTATATTGATGCAGGTGTTGCTGGTTCCTGCAACAGCATCTGCTCAATGCAAACATCTTCAAATATGAGTGCGCCGCTTAACAACCGTCTCTTTTCTCTTCTGCTCACAAGGAAAAACGGAGGGGAATTAATCTGGAGATCGGCTTCTCCTTGACGACTCAGAACGTCTCTGTGAAGGACGCTGAAGCTCCCAGTCCTCTACTTCCTCAAAGGAAAGGCACGTGCAGATGCTTGTAAATGCAGACGAGGGTGTGGACAATGAAGCTTTATGCCCAAGCTGTTCAGAATATGTGCTGTTGACACCCGGCCATCAACAAGAACACAAGCTAACGCATACATATGGCCCGTACATTTACCAGGGATCTCAGAAGTCAGGATTGAGCGCCGTGTGATTACCAGCTTTACAGTAAAACTATACCTGGGATCAGGGTGCGATTTGTCGGTGGGGATGGTGGGGATTTCCCCCCCCCCCCTGGTTTACACGTCCTACCCTCTGCTGAATTATTTTGATCCTCGGTGGGGACAAAAATTTTCCCCCCCACCCAAAGTATTTTCACCATTACATCGTAATTATTAACAAGTAATAACAACCAAAACACACAGAGTCTGTGTTCATTCTGCTTGTGTGTGATTTTGATACCGGGAGCGAGTCGCGCCCACAGAAAGCAGTTTTATTTTGAAAACCGAACTGGATTTTCTTGTATTCCAAAAGTCTGACTTCCGGTCCGCCAAAATAAAAGATACAGTCAGTCAAATGAATGAAAAAATGAAAAGAATCCAGAGCAGCATATCCTCATATTTTACAGGATCACAACCAAAAATCCAGAGAAAAAAGTTTTCATAGCCTTTACTGTTGGACCGCTGTTGGGTGGTCATTTTTCTGAATAAAAATATTTCTCAAAATCATCCCCCCCTCTGGTTTTTTCCCAAATCGCACCCTGCCTGTGATGACAGAGTGGTCGTAAGAGGAGTGGACACAGTACTGTCCACTGAAATGACCAGCGGAGCTCTGTCAGGACTGTAACCTGTGCACGGTTACAGGGAAGTGAAGCGTGACGCGCATGTCAGCAGAAGACAGGTACCAGCTATCTGGATGTTGATTGCAGGCTTCGCCGCCTCAGAAACTCCCAGCTACGGAAACACAAATCCACAGATCTCCTAAAGTATCTAGTAATGTGAAAAGGCAGAATTTAATGTTCCTTTTTCTAGGTGGAACAGGACAGTTAACGTTGAAGAAAGTGTCACTCTGTCGCTGACCCTGACCCGTACGGACTAGTATTTAACCAGGACGACCACTCGGCTACCGCTGGAGTTAGACGTGATAGAAAAGGTTGGATGTGTGACGATGATATTGTAGGTAATAATAAGTCATCTCGATAATTCAAAGTGACTTCTGGGACTTTTTCGGCCATTGAGAGACAATGATGTGGTGCAGTCTGAAGTCTGGATGTCTAATCTAACTAAAAAAGATTTTTGCCACATTGCAAAGTCCCAGAGTCACTAAAAGTGGAATCTTGCAACAAGCACATCAATAACTCTAATAACTTATTATATGGAAACATGCAGTGAGAACTGGATGTTGGTATGAATGACGTTGCAGGATCTTCACCACTGATTAGCTGCTGTTTCTGGAGCTGTAGCTCCTTTCCCAACAGAGAAAAATCAAACCAAGCTGTGCCACATGGAATCATGCAAGAATCTCTTCATCTGGTATTGATCAGATGTGCCTGGCATGAGAAGTAAAAGCATTCTGCAGGTGAATATACCGGTGCGAAGGCAAACCTACTCAGATCAGTCGTACCGGTGCTGCTTTCTGTGGTTCCAGTAATTAAACAGTAACTCAGCGTCTCGAGTCAAGGAAATCTGGGCTTTTGGTTGTGTTTTGGGTCAATAATTCACCCTTTTATTCAATTTACACCATGGATTGGGGGGGGTTCTTGGTCCCAATGTTGTGGGATTACTATGTTCACATCGTACAAACTGGACCAGAACAAGCAGGAAAACCAAACCGAGCTGACGACACATGTTGGTGTAAAGGGTTAACCCTAACCCTTACTGGGCAAAACTGGGAAAAGGGAAGGATTTCTCATATTAAATATGTTACTATATATATATATATATATATACGGTGCACGCAGTCATACGGCGAATACGTCTGACTGAGAAAAATAAAAGCTCGGCTGCAGACCCTGCGCCCTTGCGCGGCGGCATCACATACACAATGAATGGGAAAGCCGGCGGCAGCTGCCGCTGTGCGCCCTGTGTGAAAACCGCTTTAGCCAATCAGTGATTGTTGACATGGGGGCTCCCCTGCTCGGCCCTCCCCCAGGGTGCTCGGGCCCCGAAGCACCCACGGTTCCGGCGTCTTTGATCAGGAGTGTGGGAACACTTTGGGTTCCCAGTGGAATATAACGGTGATGGAATGCGAGTGGTGGACCAGACAAATACTGTGTGTCGGCGTTGTTTCACATCGATGCGATACGTCGGTGGACACACGTCGAACATGCTAACGCATGTAAGATGGCATCACCCCGATATGCCCATCACCGGAGGTAGGAAAAACAAAACAGGTGCCCAACAACTTATCCCCGCTGCTTTTGAGCAGCGTCTAGATGTGAAAGCAGACAGGGCCAAAGACATTACCGAAGCAATTGGCGTGTACATTTCAAAATCTATGCACCCATATGCAGCAGTAGAGGAGCCCGGGTTCAAGTATTTATTAAAAGTGCTCGAGCCTCGTTACAATGTCCCATCCCGCGCTCACATAAACCAGTCCGTGGTGAAATTAAAAACACTAATGCACAAGTTAAATGTTTTATTCTATTTATTTTACACTTTAATAAGATATGCTTTTTAGTTTTGTAGCCAATTGAACAAATACATACATACATACATACATACATACATACATACATACATACATACATACATACATACATACATACATACATACATACATACATACATACATACATACATACATACATACATACATACATACATACATACATACATACATACATACATACATACATACATACATACATAAATACAGACATACATACATGCATACATGCATACATGCATACATGCATACATGCATACATGCATACATGCATACATACATACATACATACATACATACATACATACATACATACATACATACATACATACATACATACATACATACATACATACATACATACATACATACATACATACATACATACATACATACATAAATACATACATACATGCATACATGCATACATGCATACATGCATACATACATACATACATACATACATACATACATACATACATACATACACAGACAGGATTAAGCAGGTATAGGAAATGGATGGATCCAGCCAGCCATTTTCTATACCCGCTTAATCCTGTCTGTGTATATATTATATGTACATATACATACATACCCTGTATTACATAATGGTTGTATTTATCTAAAAATGGGGACGTTAGATGAACATACAGCCTTAAAAAAAGGTGTCACAACATAATCCGTCTAACGACCTCTTTGAACGGCTGCATTGAAAAGGTCCATAAATGTATATGAATGAAATGAAAAGCCGCCGGAGTGCTGGAGACACAACAGACTGTTGCCATGGTAACTAAGGGGACGTTCACATCTGCAGGCTCTAATGTTTAAATGAACTGGTACTTGATTCCATCTCTAGCGTGCCGTTAATAACGTAATCACAAAGCAACCGGACAGAGATCCCCAGGAGCAGCTGGACTCGCTGCAAGTCATGGGACAAACTCTCCTACAACCTTTACAACAAGAGGCCAGTCTTGTATTTAGAGTTTTTGTTCCCACCATGGGCGTCAGTTTGATTTCAGAAGTGCTGGGGACATTTACCATAAACCTGAGTAAGGTTTGAAAAGTGCTGGGTACGAGCTACGCCCATTACTTCCGAATTGAGGTTTCATGATAAATAATAGGCATTGCATTAGATGGTGCGTATTGACGCGATATTGTCCCCATATTAAAAGCCATCTGCGCGGTCTTATTTAGGTCGCCGAAAACATCATATACATATTGCAAGCCTTTTATTATTTTAATATTGCTGATCAAGGCTTACAGTTTAAGAAAACTCAAATATCCTATCTCAAAAAATGAGAATATTCTGGGAATCTTAATCTTAAACTGTAAACCATAATCAGCAATATTAAAATAATAAAAGGCTTGCAATATTTCAGTTGATTTGTAATGAATCCAGAATGTATGACATTTTTGGACTCCAGAAAAATAAAGGACTTTATCACAATATTCTAATTTTCTGAGACAGTCCTGTAAACTTGTTTACGTCGTTGTGCTGAACCACTTGGGAATATCCATGGTTACGTTGTGTTAACGGAGCAGCAGAGAGCAGCACTGGCTGCTGCAGGAAACTGCGCGCTGGAAGCAGATGAGTGACGGACACTGGCTGATTTATGGTTCCGCGTTGCACCAACGCAAAGCGTACGGCGTAGGATACGGAGGGATGCGAACGTACTGTACGCGACGATGCGTAACCTACGCCGTAGGCTACGCCGTCGATTTAACGCGGAACCATAAATCAGGCGCATTTGTCAGTTTTTTCAGACTTTTCGTCTTTTCAACTGAGCATGAAGACACATAAAATGAGGGTGCAATGCTTGCTTATGCACCCTCGTAGAACCGGGCCTGCAGAACGCAACTTTTAATTCCCAATTCCCAAGCCCTACCTGGAGGTGAAGCCCAGTCCTCCCCGCAGCGCTGTCTGTCACACACATATACAGATCTGGCACAGACGCAGCAGGTCCTGTTGTCCCGCCACTAAGATTTTGCTGGCCTTAATGTTTCCTGTGTTTTATTTTGTTCATTATTGATACATTTAGTGTTGATGTGTGTGTGACAGACGTGTGTATGGGGCGTTAATGAAAATACGGGAGAAATCGCGTCTTACTTCATATTTTTTTTTTTTTTTTTTTTTTTTTTTTTTAAGTGGTGGGGACAAATCTGCTCGTCAGACAAAGTGGTGGGGACGCGTCCCCACCGTCCCCGGCGTAAATGACGCGCCTGGTTCCCACGACAGACAAACGTAGCCGGTAAGTGGTTTGGACATTCTGGTTTGAAGTGACGGGGACCAGCAGAAACACGGACATCATGTTTGCTAGCGTGCATGCTAGCAGACAGATGTGGCAGATGTGCAGAGGTGGTAGTAACGAGTTACATTTACTCCGTTACATTTACTTGAGTAAGTTTTGGGAAATGTTGTACTTTTAGGAGTAGTTTTGAATCACTATACTTTTTACTTTTACTTGAGTAGATTTGTGAAGAAGAAACTGTTCCTCTTACTCCGCTACATTAGGCTACGTTGAGCTGTTACTTTTCTTTTATCCCTTTTATCCGCGTACGCGTCAATCTCATGACATTACTGGGTGATTCTTTGGGAAAAATGTTTGTTTTTGCATGTTTTGTTACATTTACACAGACTCAAACACACACAGAGTTTCTATGAGTTCATGTTTGTTCTAGTTCTGCTGGTTAAAAAAGAAAAGTACAAAGGCTGGACATTTTGTGCTACTTGTGCTTAACGGTAATTTATTATTTTATTCTGTTATTATTTATTAAAGTACTTGAATTTACTTTAAGATTATTTTAATTTAAGCTATTTTTTATTTTTTATTAATTTTAATTAATTTTATTATTTTATTGATTTAATTTGCCTGAAGATGATTATTTTGTACTTTTGTCTGTTTGAATGGTTGTGTTAAAAAAATAAATCAGACGTTACTCAACAGTTACTCAGTACTTGAGTAGTTTTTTCACCAAGTACTTTTTTACTTTTACTCAAGTAATTATTTGGATGACTACTTTTTACTTCTACTTGAGTCAGATTATTCTGAAGTAACAGTACTTTTACTTGAGTACAGTTTTTGGCTCCTCTACCCAGCTCTGCAGATGTGGCACATGTGGACTCTGCAGGGCTGCAGCTGCGTATTCAGACGGCTTATGTACGGCACAAAGATCCTGCGCTGCTGAAAGTGAAATAAAAGACTTTGATTTACACGTGCGGCGAGTATGGCGCCAATAAATCTGGAACCGCACAGTAAGTCAATAATTCAGCAGGTATTTCTCAATTCCTCATGCTCGACCTCACCGGTCTGTTCATGCCTTTGTCCTGCGTGCATGTGCATGTGCGTCCTCTTCTTATCCTGCAATGTCATCGCTGCTAAATTCTCTTTATCATGCGAGAAATGATACTGGGAGAAAAGTGTGGCCTTGGTGGGTCTCATGCTCAGCACACGAGAGGTAGGTTTATGTTTTAAATGCGTGTGTGAAAACATGATCTAAATACAACGTAAAGCATTGGATATTACAGTGAAACCTGTGACAGACATTCATCATTACATGGAGCTATGTATCTTATAAAATACAGCTGGATAATTAGCTATTGTGAATTATTTGCTATGAGTAGGCACTTCAGGAATTCTATTTAATATAAATAATGATATTAATCCAACAAGGAAGCATTCGGAAGCACACTTTACTCTTCCTCTACCAAGAACCAATGCACTAAAGAGGCTACGATGTAGAGCAGGAAGACATTGGAATACATTTCCACCACATTTAACCATAATAAACAATAAAGCTGGATTCAAAAATAAATTAAGAAAAGCAGTACTTAGCAAGGAAGTCGGTTTTAATTAGTTGGTTTATTCTGAAATCCTTGGTTTATTCTGAAATTCTGAGTGTGTCAAATGGAATATTTTTTGTTGTTTGGTTCTGGCTGGTTTCAACAATTTAAGGGTTGAATTCCATCACATCTCAGATCATTTTTGTTTAGATTTAGTTATGTTTTAATTGTTAAGGATTGTATTTTATTGTTTTACGTGTTCAATGTTGGACCCCAGGAAGAATAGTCTTCACTGCAGTGAGGACTAATGGGGATCCGTAATAAAATAAATAAAATAAATGAGTCTAAAATTCACAGAGGAGCGGCATCAAAACAAATATTCCAGAGGCGGTCAAATAAAAATAATTACTTGACCAATTTCCACAATGATGCTGAGAATTGCTATTAATAGCATAATAAAAGCGGCATAATAAACTGGTAGAAACAACTTTAAATTCTAGTAAAGTCATTGACTGATTGCAGGAGCAATGTGGGGTCTTTAAAGGAAGCGTGAGCGGTGGGTGACGCTCGTGTCTTTCTGAGCGATGGGTTAATACAAGCAGAAGTTTAGGGAACAGCAGCTGTTTATCAGCTCATCCCGAGCCGTGATGTCTGGCATCATCACAGCTGCAGCCTCTCTGCAGGGCGACGAGGCGCCGGCGCTTCAATCTGAACGACAATGATAAATTCAGGTGGATGGGTCGTGCGTTTCAGAAACATAACCCTAGCAGGTGACATCCAAATCATCCCCGCTCTCACCGGCAGAAATGAGCGCAGAGGCATTCAGAACATGAAAAACAGCTCTGCCGCCCAGCCGGAGAGAAATCCTGTCAGCCTGGTTGCAGCTGGCGCTGCTCAGCGGGCCGCAGGGCCGGGCTGCCGCCTCCCGTCAGCCCGGAGGATCCGTTTATCCCGTCACCGCACAGCAGCCGCGGCAACAATAACACCATCACCTTGCCGGGCGTCACACATCAGGGCGGCTCTGGCGAGGTGGCGTCTCTCCAACAGTTCAAGTAATGAGTAATGTTCTGAAGCAGACGTGATACACGGAGCTAAACTCCGACGGGAGCGGAGAGGGCTTGGAGCCGGAGGGGAGGAAGGTTGGGAAATACAGGGGCCCTCTGGTGCAAAACTTAACAACAAAACTAAAAATGCAGCAGAATTTCACCAATCAGCATTTCGCCGCCGGCGTCCCCCGCAGACGAAAACTCAGGAAACAGAAATGTTTGCTCATAAATCGCTCCAGTCAATCCACGAGTCCCTGGTCCGTCACGGTTACGTGCTCTAATCCCAGACAAACCCAGAAAGTGAGCAAAAATGATCAAATATTTCTGTTTGACGTGACTTCAGAGTACAAAAAATAAATAACAGAAAGTTGATCTCAAGTAAGATAGATGGTCTCTCAGCACAATTGACCACATTTTTGCTACAAGAAGACAGGGGGCAAGGGAGCCCTCTTGCCCCGATGGGACATTTTTTGCTGGATACACAATGGATTCCTACAAATACTGGAAGCCTTTGTGCCTCAAGATTCTGTCTCTCGAGGACGTTGAAGATGCCTTCATAATTGGATTTATGATAGCAGGATTTCTTTTGATCATCCTGATAGGAGTGGGGGGATTCCTAGTATATCAACAAACGCGTAGTCGTCGACAGCTGTTCTGGCTCTTTCGGAGCTGCCGGGCGTGGCTGAAGGGTCAAGCAAGGCGATCAACGCTCAGACTCTTACGTTGGGGGAGCAAAGCCGTAAGCTGGATGCGATTCTCGAACATAATCGCAGGCTGGCGGCGGTCTTTGAGCTCATTGGCAAGATTGATAACACCCTGGAGAAGTTGGAAGCTCGGCTTGGCGGAAAGTGATCACAAATTCGTCTGATTGGAGTCGCCATTGATGAACCAGGGACTGAAGGCAGACGGAAAATTACTGGGCTGCCTGTTTTCAATATAATTGTTGATTCTATAATCTGGCCTTGACAGAGCGGTCTTTGGCCGATCACTCTGGTCACAATCTTCCTGGTGGAATGTAAACAAGGTGACTCTGCCCCCACTACTAACCCTCCCCCTCTCCCACGAACACCTGTGGATCCCTGTTTTTAGAACTGTACCGAGCCGCCTGATAACATCAAGGACATTTGGCTGAGAGCAGCTCTGGGCGAAGTTCACTGAATCATCGCTTCACATAGACTTACTGATAAACACACACACCTCCCTCAATTCAACGCCTTCCTCGGCCCCTCCCTCTTATCAGCCCCCCAAACAGTCTCAGGGTTTCGAGCGCTACGAAGCCGCGGCCCTCACTTGGATGAACTGTGCCGGGACCCCCCCCCCACACACACACCCACATGCAAGTCTTGTGATGTTGTTTTGTTGTGTGTATATTGCTTTTCTGTGCTGAGGTGTTTTTTTGCACCTTGACACTAGGTATTAATACACAGTGTGAAGAGGCCTTTTTTCCCTCCTCCTCCATCCCAGTGTCATCCTTCCTCTAAAAAATGCCGTCCGTATTAATGGTGCTATCGGTGTGAGTTCTCTCGTCTGATTTATGTCAATAAAGCTTTTTCTGATTCTGATTCTGAGATTGTGATTTTCATAACTTTTTTTTTTTTTTTTTAAATATTTTTATCCCGGTTTTTTTCCCATTTTTACCACCCCGTGCTCCTACCTACTGACAGTCCTGTGCATTGCCATCCTCTACCAACCCCGGGAGGGCCCTGCACTGAGCTCAGGTCTCCTCCTTAACCTGAGGAGTGAGCAGGCCGCATCTTTTCACCAGACAGGGTGGGGCTTCTCCGGCCGAACGTAGCGCGTGGATACCCCAACACGAAGGATCACGTTATTCCGGCCGGATCCTCCCCACCCCATCTGGCGCCCCGGTTGGCCAGAGGGGGCATGTGTAGCAGGACTGTGTGCATGTTTTTGTGAGGGTAGTTCACATTAGCTACCCAGGGAACACGGGGAGAACATGCAAACTCCACACAGAAAGATCCTTTCGCCAACCCCACCCATGGTGTGGGCACTGAAGTCATGGGGGAACTAACACGCACTTCAGCACCCACAGCGTCCCCCGGCGGGAATCGAACCCAGGACCTTCTTGCTGTGAGACCGCTGCACTACCAGCTGCGCCACCGTGCCCCCGATTTTCATAACTTTTTTAACTTCACAATATTTATCTCATCTTGAATTACTCATATGGTTATCGTATTTGTTTACTTTGCATAACCATTTTCTGTTCTACTTCCTGTAGCAGTAAGACTACCGTTCCCATGATGCACTGCTCACCACAGGACTACGGGGTTGTGCATGTGCTCCGGGCTTTGGAGGTAAAGTCGTTCCTACTTATCATAAACTTCCTGCTGCTGCCTCGTTCTTTACATCCCATAAGGTTTTTATTTCTTTTTTTCCTTTTTTGGGGGGGGTCGAATCGAACGCAGAGCGCTGATAGTTTACTTTCGCTCCAGACACCATGTGAACGAGTGAAACAGCAGCTCGGCTATAGCAGATTGAGAGTTTAAGAGACAGTAAATGTTTCACACGCGTGTTGTTAAATAATGATTTCCACTGGAGGTGATCAGCTGTTCAAAGCGACACACAGCAAATGCATCAGTTCACAAAACAACTGTGTTTTTTCCCCAGAGTCGATAGAGAATACGATGCATCGTGCAGCCTTTGAAGTATACTGACCGTTGACATGCAGTCAATAACCCTTTTAAAACCCGAATATTGGCAATAACCCGAATTTGCACGGCCATGTAAACACCAATAACCCCTTTGAATAACCGGAATTTGCTCATATTCCGGTTTTTAAAAACCCCAATATGACCCCTGGGTTACTCAAGGGTTTGCAAGGAATCCTGATCTTTTGAGTCTTCTAAACACGGAGAAACACAAGACCAGGAGGAGACTAATCATTTCATAAATGTAACGAAAGATATGAACATTTTGGCATTTGTAGACGGTAGAAAGTACCGGGATAGCGAGATTTAAAAGAAGGTGAGCGACAGACTTGACAGAGTGGTTTGGCCGACCGCTCCAGTCACAATCTCCCTGGTGGAATGTAAACAAGTGGCTCTGCCCCCACTAGCCCTCCTCTCTCTCAGGAACATCTGTGGACCTGTTTCAGAACTGACTGAGCCGTCTGATAACATCAAGGACATTGGCTGAGGAGCAGCTCTGAGCTAAGTTCACGGACTTACCGCTTACACACACACAATGATAAATACACCTTCCTCTATAGTCAACGCTTTCCCCGGCCCCTCCTCTTATCAGCCCCCCCAACAAAATCAACAGGTTTGAGAGCCACGCCACTGGCCGCGGTGCTCACTTGGGGTACTGTGCCGGGATCCCCCCGCCCCTAAACCCCCCCCCACACACATGTGCAAGTCCTGTGATGATGATGTTACATTTGTCATGTTGCTTTCTGTGCTGAGGTGGTTTTTTTTTGCACTTTCACACTGTGTATTTACACACAGTATGAGGATGCCTTTATTTTCCCTCCTCCCTCCCCCATCCCCAATGTCATCCTTTCTCTGATCTGTTCTCACCAGTTGACTCATGTCTTATGTTATTTGTTTTGTCTGTGCCCTGATGGTTGTACTGGTTGTCATCTCACTGTGCTGGGACGCCAGACCGGCGACAATAAAGCTATTCATTCATTCATTCATTCATTCATTCATTCATTCATTTGTTTTAAATTAGGATACAGGAAGAAGAAGCGGAAATGACAGGAATTGCGTCATGATGTTCTTAGCACGTCGCTGGTTTGATCCAGATATCCCAGATGATTAATTACTATGTAAACTGAATATTCACAATGTTTCAGTAACCGGAATATTAGCAATAACCCCAATTTTTACTGCATGTAAACGTAGACACTGACTCTCACTGAGTCACTGAGGTCATATTTTTATTTTTCTTCCCTTCAGAAATACAAATTCAAGCACAGAAACCCCGAGCCACTATTTTTAACACCAAAGTGACCCCTGTGAACGAGAGCGGGGGCCCGGGGGTCCCCAGAGGTCGATCCACGGCGAACTTGTAGTCCTTGACGGGCGATCTGCTCGGCTAAAGACGCGGCTGGTCGCTGCACGGCCGTCTCGTAGCTGGAGAGGTGGAGGTGGTTACTGGCAACAGCAGCCTGGATGATTGCCACGGCCTGCACAGCAGCTCGCAGCGTCTCCCAGCAATCCCCCGGCATCCCACCGGCCGCGCCTGTCACACGCCGCCACCTGGGGCTGCCATCTTGACTTGTTTTGACGAGGCCGGCTGCGCGGGAGGAGGAGCAGGGGCAGATGGTGCCGTTAGACTGGCGAGGGGTGACGTTGCCGGGCACGGAGCCTCATTTATTGTGAGTCTCAGACAGCAGGAAGCCACCTTGACCCAGCCGGGGCTGCCAGATCTTAATTCCCATCACCCCGACTGGAGACAGAGGTCTGGAGGCCGCGCTGATCCCCGGCCCGAGAGGAGAAACTCCGACAGCCCGGCCTCCCAGCAGCCCCTTGGTCATTGTCAAGCGCTCTTGCCAAAGACTCTGCGAGGGGATAATTCTGTGCGTTTCACTGAAGTATTTTATTTCAGAGCCTCTAAAAGCAACAGCCTGATGGCTGTGAGCATGCTAATTGGATTTTTGATGAAGAAGAGGCTTAAAAATGGGAAGAAGAGAAGGGGAGGACATGTTACGAAAGCTTTATATAACAACTGTGCCTCCATCTATCTGCTTATATGTACTTTTTCCTATTCCACTTCAGTGATCATCTATAAATATCACCAAAGTTGCAGACATTGGGAGGTAATTAGAGGCAGACTGAGCATGTGTACGTTACCGCGGTTACCTGCATGTGTACGGGAGCTTTGTTCCTCCCTGGAAAACTCATCATAGTCAGATAAAAACACTACAACGGCAAAACAAACTGGATCTTTGACAGAAATCCACCATATTTGCAACATGTTTACATGCAGCGTCTCGATTCCCTGTTACGGCAGGAGGATGGGATGGAAATCAGAGGGGACACAAACTATACCGGCTTCCAGTGAGTCGAAGGATAGAGTTTAAAATCTTACTGCTGGTCTACAAAGACCTGAATGTGGGGGGATGAGGGGGGATGAGGGTGATTGCATCCCCCCCTGAAATAAAAACAGTCCAAATCATCCCCCCTGAAATAAAAACAGTCTAAATCATCCCCCCTGTAAAACTGCCATCCCTCCTTTCCATCCCTTATGTCATTTCATCAATGAATGTGGTTTTACTGCTATTTCAACATTTAGAGTCATCACCAGAAAAATAACACCAGAAAAATAACTTATTTGACAATTTTCACCTGTTTCAAGTAAATTTTCACTTGAAATAAGTAGAAAAATCTGCCAGTGGGACAAGATTTATCTTCTCATTACAAGCAAAAAAATCTTGTTCCACTGGCAGATTTTTCTACTTATTTTAAGTGAAAATCTACCTGAAACAGGTGAAAATTGTTGTTTTTTCCAGTGATGAGTCTTGTTTTAAGTGTAATGATATTTTTTTTACTAAAATGAGACATTTTTAACTAGAAATAGGACAAATATTCTTGTTAAGATTTTGAGTTTTTGCAGTGATCCATGTTACTTATCCTGTGAAGGACAGAGTCATATTGATAAGTTCAGAAAAGTGTTTTTTATTGTTGTGTTTTGATGTATTTGATGTAAGCCCAGTGGATATTTAAAGCTTACAGAAGGCTGCATTTAACTGCTGCTATGTCATTCCTGCAGTATTTCTGCAGGTGTTTTGGTCAGTGCTATTATTTGTAATATATTATATTATTTGTAATCAGCACAAATTATCTGTCCCCATATGATAAAATCCACCATCCCCCCTGATTTCTTTTTACAACTCGAGTACTGACCATTGGACCTCCACCTCCGTGCCTCACAGCCAGTCTGAGCAGGTGTAATTCGGCCTGATCTTTGCCCACGTGTAGCTGCTTATTCCCCGGCTCACGCTGAGCCTCAAGCTTAAACCTTACGAGGCAATTTCAAGTAGGAAAACTGCTTGCTCTCCTTTCCCCGATAAGCATCGCGGCGCCGGACAATGGGAAGGAAATGAGCATCCACTTGTTAGCAGCTGTCAGTCTGACCGGATACACGGATACGTGTTCCCGCGGTGACCTACCACTCCACTCCTATTATAGTGCGTGGCTTCTCCTTTCATGGGCTCTCTATCCTCGGGGTGGTGTATGAAAAGGGGATTAATGCATTGAGCATCTACAGCGTAGGATTAGCGGGGAGAGCGGAGGAGCAGGAGACCTCCAGCCGTCCAGGAGGCGGCGTGGAGCTGCTGCAGGTTTTATCATCACACGGCAGCAGGGGCGAAAATCCCGTTTCATAGTTGGGGGTAGGGTTGCCACCCGTCCCGTAAAATACAGAATTGTCCTTTATTTGAGAAAAAAATGTTGCGTCCCGTATTGAACTAATACGGGACACGATTTGTACCATATTTTCATTAACTTTTACACCATATTCTAGTTGAATTATTGAAATAAATTAACTTTTACACCATATTCTAGTTGAATTATTGAAATAAATTAACTTTTACACCATATTCTAGTTGAATTATTGAAATAAATGAACCTTTACACCATATTCTAGTTGAATTATTGAAATAAGTTAACTTTTACACCATATTCTAGTTGAATTATTGAAATAAATGAACCTTTACACCATATTCTAGTTGAATTGTTGAAATAAATTAACTTTTACACCATATTCTAGTTGAATTGTTGAAATAAATTAACTTTTACACCATATTCTAGTTGAATTATTGAAATAAATTAACCTTTACACCATATTCTAGTTGAATTGTTGAAATAAATTAACTTTTACACCATATTCTAGTTGAATTATTGAAATAAGTTAACTTTTACACCATATTCTAGTTGAATTGTTGAAATAAATTAACTTTTACACCATATTCTTCACCTGTATCTATATTCTACATCTGGGCTGATATTGACATACGTAGCATAGGAGGCTATTTCAGCTGCTAGTATGGTTGGCTGTCTGTACAGTCATGCAAGTTCAATGCTATTAAAGCACTTTAAACTTTAAATCAAAGCATTTAGTTTTTTCATATAAAATAAACACATTTTTATTCAGTTTAGAAGTTTTGGGTCTTTTTTTTTTGGCTCCTGCGCTGCTGAAATCAGGGCGTCCTTTATTTCTATTTCTGAAAGGTGGCAACCCTAGTTGGGGGGGACAATAAACAGTAACATTTTAGAGAATAAATCCAGTGGGGGACAAGGAATAAAAGTTTTAGCCTTCCTTTAATACAGCGTTTTGACATTTTCAACTCTATCTCGCAAACAGGCAGAAGAGCTTTCTTAGAGTAATACAAAACAATGGTATTAGGTGGAAGGTGCAATAATACAGCACATCTGACATAATACACTGCAAAAACCCACAATCTTAACAAGAATATTTGTCTTATTTCTAGTTAAAATGTCTCATTTTTAGTTAAAAAAAAGTCTCATTACACTTAAAACAAGACTCATCACTGGAAAAAAACAACAATTTTCACCTGTTTCAAGTAGATTTTCACTTAAAATAAGTAGAAAAATCTGCATGTGGAACAAGAGTGTTTTGCTTATAAGATAAATGTTGTTGAACTGGCAGATTTTTCTACTTATTTCAAGTGAAAATTTACTTGAAACAGGTGAAAATTGTCAAATAACAAGTTATTTTTCTGGTGATGACTCTTGTTTTAAGTGTAATGAGATTTTATTGTTTATTATTATTTTCGATTTCGGCCACACATTTTCATTTTGGTGCATCACTACTAAATACTACTGCATTGTTCCAAAATTATTAATTCTGTCTCAAATGATTCTAGGGGGGGACAGTTTTACTAATGGGGGGGACTTGTCCCCCCTGTCCCCCCCGGGGTTTTCGCCCCTGCACGGCAGCGCCGGGTCGGCCCTCGTCAGTTAGCCAGGACGGTGAAGACAGGACGGCAACACCATGTCTGTGTTTTACTCTTTGCTGACACGACTTAATTAAAGTGCCACAGCCATGCTTTTAAATTCTCCTCATTTAATTGCATCATTAGCAGAACAGATTTAATTACAGCCAAGCGCCGAATGATTTGAATTAAATTTGAACCTTGGTTGGAAAACTTTGTTGGATATCAAAGTTGGAGTTGGTGAGAGGGGGGGGGGGGTAGGGATGGGCGGTAGGGACTAAAAAATGTACCATGATCATTTCTGGCATTTATCCCGATAAAAATGGCGATAAAAAAAATACCAATTCAACTCCATCTTTTTAACTATAAATCTATCACCACATTCAGTCTTTGGAGCCCCCAAAACACTGCTCTAAAATAATACTAAATGCTACTAAACGACACCAAATAAATTGAATCCATAAAAAACAATTAAATTAGTAAATCTGTACTGCAAAACTGTAATGACTGTAATGAAACAAGTTTGAAATCTAAGAACAGATTCAACATTTATTCAAACTGTATGGCTTAAAGAGTGGGATAACAAGTTATCCCACTGTTCTTTTTTGCAAACATCAAAAGTACCATTGTCCTTCAAGTTTTCTTAGCTTAAAAAATCACAAAGTAGAAAAAAATACAACCTGATAAATAAAGAAACGGGACAAATAAATAAAAGTTCACTGAAAATAAAATCCAAGGAGTGATGACCTCTTCTAATATAAATAAAATGTGCAAATTAACCTGTGGTTGGAACATGCTCTCAGATCCGCCTTCCGCCATGTTTGTTGAGGCCGATTTGTGGTTCTGCGTTAAATCGACGCAGAGCCTACGGCTTAGGGTTTGCGTCGAAATCAGGCTTTACACAAAAACGTCATCAACGGGAATTTATCGTTTTTACCGCGAGATGACAAATTCTTACCGTGGGGAATCTTTCTGACGGTATATTGTGAACAGTAAAATATCACCCATTCCTAGGGGGCGGCGAGTTCACCTCGGTCCTGGGAGACTCTCGGGGATCAGAAAACCGATACAGGCCAGGTCTGAATACAATGATGCCTTATTCTTCAATACGTGTAATAAATAACCTTTAACAGCTGAAGACTGAATCATGGTTTTACTACTCAGACGTGGGGTTGAGGGGGCTGATGGGGAGCCGGTTTCATCACACGGCAATCCATACTGACTGAAGGAGCGGAGACGGCGGCGGTGAAGCTTCTATTTGCTTTTGCTTTTTTTTCTTTTTTGAAGCCGACCAACTAGAGACTTGAGAATTAGCACCAAACGAACAGAGGTGTCTTCAGTATTTACATTCATTACTCAGGTAGAAGTATAGATACTAGAGTTTAAAAATACTCCTGTAGAAGTTGAAGTATCAACTCAAGTTTTTTACTCAAGTAAAAGTATAAAAGTACTGGTTTCAAAACTACTTAAAGTATAAAAGTAAAAGTAATGTAAGGGGGAAAAAAGCCATTAAGGACAAAAGCCATTGAAAATGAATGTATCTTAGTATAATGTAAATATATTAAAGAAGCATATATGTGTACTATTGAGCATTAACATGTGTTAATATAAATATATTAAAGAAGCATATATGTGTACTATTGAGCATTAACATGTGTTAATATAAATATATTAAAGAACCATATATGTGTACTATTGAGCATTAACATGTGTTTCAGAGAGCAGGAGATATGATGACTAGTTGCCTATAAGTATTGTAATGGTGCAAAAAGTCAAACTTCATGTTCATGTTATCATTTATCCTAACCTTTATTGGAATGTACATCCAAGTTTAGTTGCAGGAATCTGAGGGAACGGATGTAAGAACAAAACTGGACAAGAACATCTGAAACAACCACAACCAAATTCACTCTATCCGGATGGAGCAATTTAACTGGATAGTTTTTATTTAAAGGCTGAAATGAAATAGAGTAACGAGGCTGTTTTTAAAATGTAAGGAGTAAAAGTACAGATAATTGCGTGAAAATGTAAGGAGTAAAAGTAAAAAGTCGTCTGAAAAATAATTACTCCAGTGAAGTAAAGATAACCAAAATTTCTACTTAAGTAAGGTAACAAAGTATTTGTACCTCGTTACTTGACACCTCTGCAAACGAATCAAGCGGTGCTTAAATATACATACATGTGGGGAGAATATACGTATTCACCGGCTCCGTATCTTTGACCTGAATACCAGATTACGAGGAAACGCACGTATTTGAAGGAATGTCTGACTATTCTGCTGCCGTCTGAAATCCTAAACGCATCACAGCCCAGGGAGTCGTTTCATTTAAGAAAACGTTTGTGAATGTGTGTCAGACATGAAGCAGCTGAAATGTATTCCCACTGCAACTTCCAGGATATTCAACCAATATTTTTTGAAATGTCGCCTGGTTGCCACGGGACGAATGGCGATCCGGAGCAACAATAGATTAAACAAGGAGCCGTCCTGTCTCAGGGGAAACCCAGAACTTTAGGATGATGCACGTAACTCGTGATGAATTCTGTGAAACTACGTTTGCATTCGTAGGCTGTGCATCAAGCAAGGCGATCAACGCTCAGACTCTTACGTTGGGGGAACAAAGCCGTAAGCTGGATGCGATTCTCGAACACAATCGCAGGCTGGCGGCGGTCTTTGAGCTCATTGGCAAGATGGATAACACCCTGGAGAAGTTGGAAGCTCGGCTTGGCGGGAAGTGATCACAAATTCGTCTGATTGGAGTCGCCATTGATGAACCAGAGACTAAAAGGCAGACGGAAAATTACTGAGGTTGCCTGTTTTTGCAATATAATTGTTGATCCTATAATCTGGCCTTGACAGGGCGGTTTTTGGCCGATTGCTCTGGTCACAATCTCTCTGGTGGAATGTAAACAAGGTGACTCTGCCCCCACTAACACTAACCCTCCCCTCTCAGGAACATCTGTGGACCCCTGTTTTGAGAACTGTACCGAGCCGCCTGATAACATCAAGGACATTGGCTGAGAGCAGCTCTGAGCGGACTCATCGCCACACATACACTTACTGATAAACACACACACCTCAATCCAACACCTTCCTCAGCCCCTCCCTCTTATCAGCCCCCCCCCAACAGTCTCCGGGTTTGGAGCGCCACGAAGTCGCGATCACTTGGATTTACTGTGCCGGGACTCCCCCCCCCCCCACACACACTTGTTGAAGCTGCTGCTTGTATGAAAACATGCTTGTGCGTCCTTGTGTATGACAACATCACAACGTGTGCAACAATAAATGAAGTCAGTCACTGTTGTAACGTTGAACATGAGCCTTCGGCCCATCAGCTCCATTTCAGGGAAACAAAACCCTCCCAGCCTGCACTTAAAGCACATTGAACAAGAAATGAAGATAAAGAGAAATAATGGCATCAGTTCTCAGCCGCAGCGGCTCCAACGATAACAAAAGTGTGCAATTTTAGTGCCTAATTACGGACACTATGGCCCTGTCCCAATACACCCAATACTCCTACTTTTCAGCCCTACCCCTAAATTTTGCGCGTTCCCGTGAGGGTAGTGGTGTCCCAATTCCTCTTTTCACCTAGGGGGAGTGTGCTTATTTAGGGGTAGTGGATATGAATCTGGCCCTACAGAGCAAGGGTTTTCAGATGCTGACTAGTTGGCCTAGGACCAGAAAAATTTCCCAGAATGCTTTTCGTCGTCATTTGCAGACTGAATCAAAAAAAAAAAAACATTTCTTATTTTTTAGTGAATAAAATCAATATTTTGAGTTAGTTTTTGCATAAAAATGCGTTTTGATTACATTTCTAGTGAGAAATATATATTTTACTTTCATAATATTCACTCAGTGAATGTACATAATCACTCGTTTGCCCGTTGTTGCGAAGTCTTTTTCAAACCTCGCCAGAATAAAGGCTGATTTATGGTTCCTTACCCTACGCCGTACCCTACGCCGTAGGCTCTGCATCGATTTAACGCAGAACCATAAATCAGCTCCCGAGTTTTCATCCCGTAATTTTCGAATTTCTTAACAGGCGTTATTTGGATAAACTGAGCCCAGGTTGGGGATCTTAACGGTTACTTTTACGCCTGAAAAAATATTAAAACTTAATAAAGTGGCATATTAACAGCGCTACAGCTGAAATTAAAACAGCTTTTGGCTCTGGGCTTCCTGATATGGTGTGACGTTTGTGCAAACGTAACTACGCAGTCGCTTACGTACCCGAACGTAAACCACGCAGTGACGTACCACGCAAAATTTAGGGGTGGTGCTGAAAAGTAGGGGTAGTGGGAGTATTGGGACTGGGTCCTGGGAAGATTACAAGTGCCCTAAAATCTGTGGCTTCTTTTTTAGAGGTAGTGGTAGTGGGTGAGGGCTAGTGGTAGAGAGTAGGGGTTGTATTGGGATTGGCCCTGTGTCTGTGTCAGCTGAGGAGGGAGAAGCTCAAGAGCCTGTTGTGGCGGCGAGCATGTGCAGCACAATACTCTCATGCTGACATTTATGAGAGAAGGCTCTACTGATTATCAAAGGGTTCAGTGAGTCTTAAGCTCTGATTGCTAACATCACTTCAGAGTCCTTTAGACATTTGGAGAGAGACGGGGAGTTAGCACCTCGGAAAATTATCACTCACTCAAACCGGAGCTGTCTAATCTCCGCGGATGGGATATGAGGCTATAACACGTTTTTATTTTCCTCAGTGAAACGTCCCAGCCATTTTGAAGATCAGTAGTCTTCTTCAGCGTAAACCTTTTAATATGCAGTTTCAATAATCCATCCGCGCTCCGCTGGCTTTGAGTGTGCATTTCATTTGATCGCATTCTGAGAGCTGGATTAACATGCACACGTTTCAGGATACAATAATAAACAAACAGAAGAGGCACAAAGCGATGTGTTTTCCGCCGCATTCCAACGATTTCAAATTCCAGTTGCATTTTTGATGAAAAACTGCTGCAATTGGAAGGAGAACTGAAGGCATTGATTCAAACAAGCTCAATGACAGTATTGACAGGCGCTGCTTGTTGAAAACGATGTTCCAGGGTGTATTTTGTTCCTTTTTTCTAAATTAATGAGTTTAGAAAAATGTGAAGGTCTGGTTAAATGTACCTTTTTCATTTTTAGTGAATACGATACCAGCCTCAATAAAATGTATTAATTGTACGGGTTATTTTTGTTGAATAACGTGTGCTGTAGATCTATTCATGTCCTTTTCTGCTGGAGTTCACACCATTTCCCTGGCACGCTTGGGTCTGAACACACAGAGATGCAGCACCGACCCCGGTCCTGGGGGGCAGACTGTAATCTCCAGTCAAACCCGCCTCTTCTTTGGGGTCGGCATCCTCTCAAAACTGTTAAAACAGCTTTGCTCATCAAATGGAGCAAATCACCTACTCATTAAGGCTCCAATAATCCACCTTTATTAAGCGGTGGAGCCCTGTCATAGCTTTATTAATACAATGAGGTCTATTACCCAATGTTGCTCGGCCCACCTGCCTAATTCTTACTGTATTCCCTCTGTACACATTTTTCATACACATGCCAATTTTTCCTAGAGTAAATATGGTGCCTGCTTTTCTATACACACCGTTGTACCTTGGAGTGGACAATTATTAGTATTGACTCATTTCTTTTTTAATTTATGGGTTTGTTATTATACTGTATACGTATATTTTGGAGTGGATAATTATGTTGTTGTTTTCTCTTGTTTCATTTGCTTAATACTTAAGTATAATGTGTACAAATGTTGTATGCAGCTGAAAAAGGGAAAAAGAAAGAATAAAATGTATGTGGTGTATTGTTGTTGAAAACTAAATAAAAATTAAGTTAAAAAAACAGCTTTGCTCCACCAATTTCACAGGAACGGTGAATGCAGCATTCTGTGAAGTTGAGTGGAGATAAAGATGTAGCGGCCGGTTCGTTCCTCTGTGGTCTGGGTCTGTGATGTCACAGTCTAAGAGCTGGGTGAAGGACATCGACCAGAAGACCTGCGACAATAACATTACACAACAATGTCCCCGCAAATGTATATACTGTATGGTCCACAATGTCATGGAAAGTCCAAAAACACATAAAAGCAAGTGATGTCCACTTTAATGTGTTGTGTTATTGTAGCTACTGATGATAATCTATGATTCATAATAAAGTAATATCTTTAAGGTGCAGAAAGCTGCAGAAAACATGTCCTAAAGAGGTCAATAGTTGTTTTTTTTTTTGCCAACTTAGAGAATGGACATTGATTAACTACGGTTGTGAAAATTTAGGATAAAGTTTGTCATCATATCCAGAAAAATCAAAAGTTGCAGTCAAGCTGTTGTGAGAAGCCTCCAGTCTCTGATTATGCAGCTCTTCCTGAGCAGAAACTTGTTTGGATGGAGTAAATCTCCCAGCGCTCTGAACATCTTATCAGCCTCTCTGGATACACAGGAAGGGGAAAAAATGTTTCTCAATGTTTTCCTTTTTCCACATTATCAAAGTGGGTCTCGCCTATCTGCCTCTATCACAGGAACGTGGTTCTGCTGCCGCCGCAGAGCTCCATCCAGAGGCCGGGCCGGGGATCCACAACCCCCCCCCAACCCCCCGGCACAGCTAAGAGCAATCTGCGCGGCTGAAATCCTCATCTCCTTCCCAAACACATCTGAGCTTCCCAGCCCGTGTGGTTTGATTGACAGCGCTTGTGTCGGAGGGCTTGCCGCTGTGTACACCCAATGTCAAGACTCAGCCAGACGAATGTCTGTCAGGCCAAGGGGTTGTGGAGTGAGTGGTGAGTGATGTGAGAGGATGAAAGAGGAGAGGGGGGGGATGCTGGTGCTCGGGCAAAGTGCTGCCTCAGGAATCAGAAAAAACCTCATCTGGCCTGCGGAGTTGAGCTGCTGCTGAGACGAGATTCTACTTGAAGGAAGGAAGGAAGGAAGGAAGGAAGGAAGGAAGGAAGGAAGGAAGGAAGGAAGGAAGGAAGGAAGGAAGGAAGGAAGGAAGGAAGGAAGGAAGGAAGGAAGGAAGGAAGGAAGGAAGGAAGGAAGGAAGGAAGGAAGGAAGGAAGGAAGGAAGGAAGGAAGGAAGGAAGGAAGGAAGGAAAGAAAGAAAGAAAGAAAGAAAGAAAGAAAGAAAGAAAGAAAGAAAGAAAGAAAGAAAGAAAGAAAGAAAGAAAGAAAGAAAGAAAGAAAGTGCTGACAGGAATCAGCAGGAGAGACCACGTCTCTCCAGTGTTAGCGTCGCTCCATTGGCTACCTGTAAAATTCAGAATCCAATTTAAAATTGTATTACTTGCGTATAAAGCCCAAACGGTTTAGCTCCGCATTATTTGCAAGACCTGATAGTGCCTTATGTTCCTGTCAGAGCTCTCCGTTCTCAGAGTGCAGATTTACTCGTAGTTCCTAGAGTATCTAAATGTAGATTTGGAGGGCGGGCGTTCTGCTATCAGGCACCACTACTATGGAACCAACTTCCAATCTGGGTTAAGGAGGCTGACACCACCTCCACCTTTAAAACTAAACTTAAAACCTTTCTGTTTAGTAAAGCCTATAGTTAGTGTTTAGTAAACCTCTAGCTGGTGTTGGTAAATCTCTAGGTAGTGTAAACTCTAGTGTGTTAGAGTCGCTCCTGTAGTTTCTTGTGCTGGCCCCCCCTTCTCCTCCCTTTTCTCTCTTTTGTCCATGTTGCAGCATCCTTTGCCGGACACCGGAACCTGCAGGTGGTCGTGGGTGGCTTGTAGCTTGCATTACGGAGCACAAGTCTTTCCCTGACCCTGCACCCCAACCTGGACTTGCTGATTGGGCCGGAGCTAAAGGACCCACCAGTCTGGCCCTCGGCAGGAGGGTCCCCCCTTATGAGCCTGGTCCTGCTCAAGGTTTCTTCCCTCCTAAAGGGGAGTTTTTTCTTGCCACTATTTGACTTAAGGTTTTTCTCCCACTAGGGGAGTTTTTACTGCTATTGTTTATGTAATAACTGCTCGGGGGTCATGTTCTGGGTATGGGTCTCTGGAAAGCGTCTAGAGACAACTCTGTTGTATTAGACGCTATATAAATAAAATTGAATTGAATTGAAAGAAAGAAAGAAAGAAAGAAAGAAAGAAAGAAAGAAAGAAGAAGAAAGAAAGAAAGAAAGAAAGAAAGAAAGAAAGAAAGAAAGAAAGAAAGAAAGAAAGAAAGAAAGAAAGAAAGAAAGAAAGAAAGAAAGAAAGAAAGAAAGAAAGAAAGAAAGAAAGAAAGAAAGAAAGGAAGGAAGGAAGGAAGGAAGGAAGGAAGGAAGGAAGGAAGGAAGGAAGGAAGGAAGGAAGGAAGGAAGGAAGGAAGGAAGGAAGGAAGGAGGAAAGAAATGTGCCTGGAAAAAAGAAAAGAAAAAGGCGCGCAGCCGGCCGACGCTGTGCGAGCGGTGCGGATGATGCTGCAGCTTCAACCCCTGCACCGTGATTTGAAAGCCCTCCAGCACCTTGGCTAAAAGGACGGAGCGCCACGGACGAGTTCCTGCCTGAAACCAATCCAAGATGAAAGCGACTATTTTTAGCTGCTCCGTCCGCTCAGGTAACTAAAATGTGGTCTCGCCTCAATCATTTTCTTCACCCCTTTTAGCTGCTCGACACTCGAGAGATCAAAGGCGACGTCAGAAGCGCTGCAGCAACCGTGCAGGGAACCGTTGGTGGGACGTTTGAACTGGAGGTGGCAGGAGAACGCTTGGTGTTGTGCATGCTATACATCCACTCCTGGCGGTCGACACGTCGTCCCTCGAGACTGATGAGGCATTGTGACACCGTGGCTGACGTGAAACTCCAGCTTCCTACCTCCTGCAGGGCCCACACCTTGGAACTAGCTTCAACAAAGACTTGAACCACGGGAATGCCATATGACGAAGTTCCTGACTGACTGATATGTTAATACCAACTCATTTGGCTATAGATCACATCCGACTGTAAATTGCTTTTTGTCTTTCACTTGGCTTGTTTATTCCTGCCTTTTGTGCTTTGAACTTACTGTTAGTGCTGGGCGGTATACCGGTTCATACCTAATACCGGTGTTTATTTTTCTTATGATATGAATTTTTCATATACCGTAATACCGGTGAGTATGTACAGTAGCGTACACAACATTGGGAACGCCGCGCAGCGCTACGTTCCACCGCGCCGCTGGACACTGTTTGTGAGGGGACTGTTTAGCAGTAGTGATGCACCGATTGTTCGGTAACCGAAATTGTTCGGCCGAAAATGGCAAAAAAAACACTTTCGGTGTTTGGTGGAATAAGTGGGAAAAAAACCGAACAATTAATAACGGCGTTGTAAAATAATATATAATATATTGCGCACCACAAACATAAATCGTTGGCCAACCAAAAAGTAACCACATAAGAATTTTACCTAACATTCACCAGGAAGTGGAACCAAAACAACATAATGCTGGGAAAAAATGTTCAGTTTTTTATGTTCAATAAATATTTTCCACCTTGTAATTTTGTAAAAGATCAGTCAGACAACACTTAAAGTCTTTAAGTGTTGTCTGACTGATTCTCTCACTTCATTAGAATCAGAAGTGCCGGCCATGCAAACCTGTATTTATACTAGTGTGGACATTAATGTTTTTCTACAATATTTCCTCCTCATGACAGTAAAATAGGCCATTCTAGGCCAATTTACTGCAGCAATTCCTTTCCAAATCATTAGAAAATGTGGTTAACACCCAGTTGTGCATGAAAAAAAAAAATACCGTGATATACCGTGAAACCGATATAATTTTGAAAAATACCGTGATATAAATTTTTGGTCATACCGCCCAGCACTACTTACTGTATAAAAGTCATGATTTCAAATCATTCGTGGTCGGCACACCAACCCAGACACGCTCTGCGTAGATCTGCTCACCGCCGGCTTACTGAATAAAACTCACTACACAACAGTTGACTGGATTTTATATTATTCTTCAACAAGACCGAACGTCCCGTACTGCCGATTAACAGAAGCAATTATTCCTGTGGTTCACCGTGACCCATAAGCAGCCACCGCCAGGATCCCGTCAGGATCAGCACAGCCATCATGAGGCATTATGTTCGGCTAGAGCGCTAGGATTATCAATATAATGATCGCACCCACAACATGGCTCTCTCAATGGGCCTTAGGGTGAAAGACTTCTCCTGTGGCAGTGCTTTCATGCCCAATTTCTTTGTCATGTGCTTGGTCTTCCCGCCATTATCTGGTGCGCTTCATGTCTTACAGTCTCTGTTCTTGAATCTCTCTTTCCGCTCGCTTCCGTCAAACTCAATTTCTCTCTCCACTCAGTTTTCAAGCTTGGTTTGAGCTGCTTTCTCTGCCTCGTGTTTGGTTTCCGAACAATCTCTCTTTTATTCTCTCTAACTCCTGTGTCAAAGCCTGACTTAGTGTCAAATAACCATCTGTTAGATCAGAGCACAACCCCTTCATGAGTAATGCATCATTACAATATGTTTGTGTAAGCGATGCCAGAGCTCCTCGCAGCCATGCACGGCTCCTGCACGGCTCCTGCATCGGCTCCTGCATCGGCTCCTGCATCAGTCGGTCGCATCAGATCGTTAACTGAGTGTACCGAGATAGATAAGAAGCACTGACCCTGAGGCACACACACTCCAACACACACCGGTAGCTGGGTGCCTTGCAGATGCATTGATTCTGGACAACCTGGAGGTAAAATGAGCCAAAAACAAGCAGACCCACAGGAGATTGGATTGTACTTTTTTTCTTTTTCCAGGTCTACACAAACTTCGATTCGATCGATTTTACGTAGGACTATACTCTCAAATAATTGCTGACATTTGAGAAGGCAAAAAAAAGTGCCGCCAAGTTAAACAAAACTTGAGCAAAATCAAGGCAAACAGGTATGAACTCTGTTTCAGTGCAATGAGGGATTACAAGTACAGATGTTTTCATTTCCCCAAAAAGAAAAAAAAAAGATATGAGTTTGCCAATAGAGAGTTTAAAGTCCTTTTATGCTTTGGTTTGTTTAAGCAGTGTTATGTTTCTGCATCCAAGCGTTTCCTTTGTTAAATGCGGTGTAAAAATGAACAGATTAACAAACATTTGATTCATCAGCATGTTAAGTACGCAGGGAAATGCCGATTTAAAGATCTGGCAGAGAGGATGCACAATGGGCACCTCGTGGAGGCTTTGTGTGTCAGTAAAAGCCTTTTAATCTTTGTCTTTGCTTGGACAGCTACTCAGAGAAACTCCTGTCTCTGCAGCTTCTGCAGCACAGCGGGGGTTTGACTTTATTTAACAGCCGCGCATCAACCTCAAACTTCGCAGGGGAAACAAAAACAACAGCAACGCAAAGCAAAGCAATTTAATCTCCAGCTCCCAAAACTAGAACTTGCATCCAATTTTGATAAAAACTAAGCTCAAAAAGAAGAGAATAAACGAACCGAGTGCACAAAACAACCAAGGTTGCTGGAAGAATTCAACCGGTCACAACAATGGTGAAATTCCATTTGAATACTTACAGCGGAGTGTTAAGGAAGGAAGGAAGGAAGGAAGGAAGGAAGGAAGGAAGGAAGGAAGGAAGGAAGGAAGGAAGGAAGGAAGGAAGGAAGGAAGGAAGGAAGGAAGGAAGGAATATGGAAGAAGGAAGGAAGAAAGATGGAGGAAGGGAGGAAGGAAAGAAGGAAGGAATATGGAGGAAGGAAGGAAGGAAGGAAGGAAGGAAGGAAGGAAGGAAGGAAGGAAGGAAGGAAGGAAGGAAGGAAGTCAGAAAGAAAAAGAAAGAAAGAAAGAAAGAAAGAAAGAAAGAAAGAAAGAAAGAAAGAAAGAAAGAAAGAAAGAAAGAAAGAAAGAAAGAAAGAAAGAAAGAAAGAAAGAAAGAAAGAAAGAAAGAAAGAAAGAAAGAAAGAAAGAAAGAAAGATCAATTCCCGTTGATACGTGTTTGTGTAACAAACATGGAGGATCTGAGTCATTACAGTTTTGCAGTACAGGTGAAACTAATTTAATTGGTTTTTATCAATTCAATGTAATTGGTGTAGTTTAGTATTTAGTATCTTTTACAGCAGTGATTTGGCTCCAAAGACTGAATGTGGTGATAGATTTATAGTTACAAAGGTGGAGTTGAATTGGTATTTTTTTTAGCGTCATTTTTATCGTTATCGGGATAAATGCCAGAAATTATCGTGATAAATGTTTTAGTCCATACGGCCCATCCCTAGCAGACAGTCATCGTTAGTCAGATTTCACCGCTGACAGGATGGATCAACGGTTAGACTCTTCTTCTGAAGTTTCTTAACAAACACACACTGTAGTCAGAAACCTGCAGGCGGTTCAGGGTTGAGCCGCTGCAGCCGCCAGACGGCGAGCACCGGAGCGTTGATGTGTGCGCTCTGCACAGCCAGTGGGCACCGTTTCTCCCAGACACCACTTTCCCAGGGTGGCGGTCCCCCGCGCTCATGTTTGCAGTGATATTAGCTGCACACACATCCACGCACTCGAGCATGAGGATGGAAAGTAAATTTGAGCACAGTATGAATCTATGAATGTGCTAATTCAATTTAAACTGCTTGTTTGCCTTTTCAAAGCGCCACGTCTGGGAAATAAACGGTACTATATGACCCTACGTAACTGCCGCAACTAATGTGTTTGTCTCCGATTGTTCAAAAAAGTTCACTTTTTCTCCGCTGGAGAAATCCATTTGCACCCGCTGCAGCGTTGCATCCGGAGCGCTAAGCAACCGGTATTAACCCGCTTCACGCTGGTCGACCCACCGGCCGAGCAGATCCCCGTCCAGTGAGCAATGACTTCCTGTGGTGCATTGTGGGTGGTGAAGCTTTGAGGCGTGGGTGGCCCTACTACAAAATCTAATGTTAGAAGGAGATCCTGAACAACTAAGCTCAAAAAGGAGAGAATAAACGAACCAAGTGCACAAAACAACCGAGGTTGCTGGAAGAATTCAACCGGCATTATCACAAAATGGTGAAATTCCATTTGAATACTTACAGCAGAGTGTTAAAGGAAGGAAGGAAGGAAGGAAGGAAGGAAGGAAGGAAGGAAGGAAGGAAGATGGAGGAAGGAAGGAAGGAAGGAAGGAAGGAAGGAAGGAAGGAAGGAAGGAAGGAAGATGGAGGAAGGAAGGAAGGAAGATGGAGGAAGGAAGTGATGAAGCATTGTGACAGCTTGGGCCCCCTGCAGGGGCAGGTTGCCCCAGTCCTACCTCCTGCAGGGCTTTGAACTGGACTCAACACCTTTTAAGTAGCTTCAACTTCCTATCACACCTTGGAGGTTGCCTCAAACAGACTTGGAACACTAGAGCACCACATGGGGTGATTTTCGTCTGTGGCCTATTGTCTCACACAAGTTCCTGCGTCTTGCATCCCTGCTGAGACAGGCACCAGGGGAGTGGATTCGACTTCCAGCCGCTACAGAGACAAAACCATATATGGACTTCCTGATCCCTCAGGGGTGGTCCCAAAGCTTAAGAGTCACACCTCTGACTGGCTCTCACTGGGCTGGTTTATTCCTCTCATTGTTGATTGAACTTTTGTATAAAAACCCTGTAGCCAAATCAATCTGGGTCAGCATTTCATCCAGACCCCTGGTCTGTGTCGACGTGCTCACCGCCGGCTTAATAAAACCTGATAAATCACAAAGCAGAGGAAGGGAGGAAGGAAGGAAGATGGAGGAAAGAAGGGAGGAAGGAAGGAAGGAAGGAAGGAAGGAAGGAAGATGGAGGAAAGAAGGGAGGAAGGAAGGAAGGAAGGAAGGAAGTAAGGAAGGAAGGAAGGAAGGAAGATGGAGGAAAGAAGGGAGGAAGGAAGGAAGGAAGGAAGGAAGGAAGATGGAGGAAAGAAGGGAGGAAGGAAGGGAGGAAGGAAGGAAGGAAGGAAGGAAGGAAGGAAGGAAGGAAGGAAGGAAGGAAGGAAGGAAGGAAGGAAGGAAGGAAGGGAGGGAGGGAGGGAGGGAGGGAGGGAGAGGGGAGGAAGGAAGGAAGGAAGGAAGGAAGGAAGGAAGATGGAGGAAAGAAGGAAGGAAGGGAGGAAGGAAGGAAGGAAGGAAGGAAGGAAGGGAGGGAGGGAGGAAGGAAGGAAGGAAGGAAGGAAGGAAGGAAGGAAGGAAGGAAGGAAGGAAGGAAGGGAGGAAGGAAGGAAGGAAGGAAGGAAGGAAGATGGAGGAAAGAAGGGAGGAAGGAAGGAAGGAAGGAAGGAAGGAAGGAAGGAAGGAAGGGAGGAAGGAAGATGGAGGAAAGAAGGGAGGAAGGAAGGAAGGAAGGAAGGAAGGAAGGAAGGAAGGAAGGGAGGAAGGAAGGGAGGAAGGAAGGAAGGAAGGAAGGAAGATGGAGGAAAGAAGGGAGGAAGGAAGGAAGGAAGGAAGGAAGGAAGATGGAGGAAAGAAGGGAGGAAGGAAGGAAGGAAGGAAGGAAGGAAGATGGAGGAAAGAAGGGAGGAAGGAAGGAAGGAAGGAAGGAAGGAAGGAAGGAAGGAAGGAAGGAAGGAAGGAAGGAAGGAAGGAAGGAAGGAAGGAAGGAAGGAAGGCGACCCACTGGCCGAGCAGATCCCCGTCAGTGAGCAATGACTTCATGTGGTGCCATACATACATATATATATATATATAATGCACCACTTACATACATATACATATATACATATATATATATATATATATATATATATATATATATATATATATATATATATATATATATATATATATATATATATGTATGTATGTAAGTGGTGCATTGTGGGTGGCCCTACTACAAAATCTAATGTTAGAAGGAGATCCTGGAGTCTCTTCACCTCCTATAGTCGTACGGCTTCATCCCTGGCAGAGTGAAGCAGCAGGCCGTGCAACCTTCACCCGCACAGAAAACGCCAACTTCCAATTTAACACACTCCCAAAGCAGAAAGTCGCCCACACACACAGAGCACAGAGGCAGAAACTGTCAGAATGTGATCTCAGCTGAATTACTGTTGATTCAAGGATGGATTCTGCAATGCAATGCAAAGTAGGTGCATCCAGCGCCCGTATATATCAAGCGTGCGAGCAACTTAATGATGTATACGTATTCTGGTGGAAATGAAAGCTCAGTGGAACGAGCAGTGTGGGTCCCTGAAGGGCACAGGGAGTGTAGGAGGAACCCCCTCCTCCAGAGCTAAACCGGGAGAGGGGAGGAGGGAAGGAAACAAACAGACGCTCTAGACCTTAAAGGATCGGGAATCATCAGATGAACTCCCACTGAAGCGAAACAGTTCAAGAAGCCCCACATCCTCCAATTCACCCTCGGAGCTTTGCAGCCACATGACTGGTTATTTCAGTGCCCCCTTTTACTGATACATATTCAGAAAACTAAGCATACGTTCAGAAAATAGGTGTCGTGGTAATCATGCCCTTTCCCAATGTTCCTCTTCTTCTGCAACCGAGCGTTTGCCGTATAAGCTCTGAAGAATATAATGATTTCAGGAATAGTTTGAAGAAGGCTTGCTTTAAAAAAAAAAAACCCACAAGGTGTTTTGTCAGAAGGGTTTAACATTTACATTTATACAATGCAAATGTATGTAAATACCCCGAGATGGAGGACAGACTGAAATAGCTCCTCTAATAGTGGAGAAATTTGCTGTTAAAGGAAAATTCTGCAGTTAAATCAACACTAGTCCTGTTTCCTGAAGGTAAAATGTGTCAACCTTTGCTGTGGAGCAAAACACGAGCATGTGTTTGAGGAGCTAGCGCTCGCTTCAAATGAGCTCTAATTAAGAGTCAAAACACAACGAGGGCGGTTTGATCGTCACTTGGAGTGACTCGGAAGCAGCTCGTTCGTAGACGGTGTGTGATGTGTTTTTCTGGTTTGTAGTCAATGTTCCAGACCAGAGATCAGCACCACTCAAGGTACAAAAGTCCCACATCCAGTCACAGCAGAACCCCAATAATCCAGGGGTCAGAGGCCAAAATGTCACTTGTCAGCACCACTCAAGGTGACCAAACTTGCTTATAATTTTTGAAAAGATCCACGTCTGTAGATGATGTTTTGGTATGAAAACCTTCCTGAGTGGCAGCTGGATCAGAGTTATCAGCTCATGAAGTTCAGAAAATTACATTTTAGATGCTGCTGCATATCCTGGTTTAGACTCATGTACAGGAAATCTGTCAATGTTTCACTATATTGTCTTTGGTATCATTTTAAAGGAGACCTTTTAAGCATTCATTCAAGCTAAGATGTGAATCTTTCTGACCAACATAGATGTCACTGCAGCTCTTTAAACTATAAACAACACACATTTTTACACAATTTTCGCCTAAATGATTATTTTGGTAGAAATCTCACTTAGGTTCTAGAGGGGTCGGCTGTGCAAAAATGAATCAGACACACACTCGCTTTTGCTATAAGATATGAATACATTTATTAGCAAACAAGCAGTGCACACAAGAAGACTCACACACACCTGCCCTTTTGCTAGGATAACTCTGTGTCAAGTTATCCCCCGCAAATGACAGAGCAACATACAATCACATAGGGGCTAGGCCTTGATAAACTCTTACCTTAACACAGAGGACTGGGAGAGCCGGACAGTCCAGGCAGAGGCAGCCATCAAAAACCCTGGCTGGGCGTTGTGCACTAGACCCACAGCAGACTCTCACCGGCACTTCCGGCTCTCTGTCTTTTATACCTTTCTCGCGGAAGGGGTTGCCGCTTCAACCCCCGCCTGCCAGTTCTCACACTAAGTCCAAGCCTTGGTTCACACAGGAGAACAAGCGCTTCTCTCACAGTTACAATAAACAACAGATGCCTAGCTGATATGACTGTTTTGAGAATGAAGGACATTTCAGGACACAAAACTTATTTTTCCTTCCTTCAATGATATACTATCTTTTATCCCTGTGTCATCTAGGAACAACAGAGACACAAAATACAAAAATTGGAATGCTCACAGGAGCATAAGGATTCAGGAAATGTATCACATCTTAGCTTGAATGAATGTTTTAAAGGTCCCTTTAAAATGATACCAAAGACAATATAGTGAAACATTGACAGATATCCTGTACATGAGTCTAAACCAGGATATGCAGCAGCATCTAAAATGTAATTTTCTGAACTTCATGAGCTGATAACTCTGATCCAGCTGCCACTCAGGAAGGTTTTCATACCAAAATATCATCTACAGACGTGGATATTTTCAAAAATTATAAGCAAGTTTGGTCACCTTGAGTGGTGCTGACAAGTGACATTTTGGGCTCTGACCCCTGGATTATTGGGGTTTTGCTGTGACTGGATGTGGGACATTTGGACCGTCCCGTCCAACTGGAAAAACCTCAGAAACACACAAGTAGTCAAAAATATGTGAAAAGGAAAATTAAAGGAGGAAGGAATCCTTCCCTTCAGCGACTGGTGAGAGGAGACAGCGCCATGTTCGGCCGCGATAGCATCTAACATGACAAGAGAACGGTGCCAGCGCTCCGCGGGTAATGGTGTTGGCTAATTGCCTTGAGTGTGACTGTAAAGAGGCTCGACACAAGAGTGTTTCCGAGGGTTTTCTGCGCCAGATTGCTGCTCTATTTTTGCATGTTTACCGAAGACTACAGAGACTGCAGGTGTCATCTGGGTAACCGTTTCATCTTCCAGTAAAGCCGCCACCGGAAATGAACCGAGTTTCCGCGGTGAGTGAGCAACTCTCAGAAACAGATGTAGAGGAAGAGAAGGGAATGCTGTTTCATTGAGGAATGTTGGAGGAAAAAGACCCAGAGTTTAAAAGACTTGACAAGGTAAACAGAGAAGGAGAAGACTGCTAATTAAAGGTGGTCTCGGGCTCGCTGCCCAGCTGACCCGAGTATGAAAGTGACATTTAGGAATAAAAAAGAGAGAGAGAGAACACAGCCAAGAAGATTTAATGAGTGAGAGTCTCTCCACTTCCCTCCGCCGGTGGGGAGTGACCTTTCTGACTCCCCGGCGACAACGCTCCCTCCAGATTTATTGGGCCTCTCCCTCGGCAGCTTTAGAATAAAGAGAGAGTTGCTTCACTGTCCAGACGCTGACCTTTTACGTGACACAGGCGGGCACGAGCGAGCCGCGCAGCACCTGGCCGGGCCGGCGGCATCAAAGGGAGAGCCGGACCCGGCGGTGGCGGCGCTGGTTTGAAAGACCTCGGAGCGGCGCCTTCGCTGATTGACTTCATTCCCCCTCGCGGTTTGTGCGTGGGATAAAAGGCGAGGAGATGAATGTCATCGCAGCGGCACAAGAACGCTGGGGACTCGCATCGCAGCACGTGCAGATATACGAAAGAATGATCCCTGAACTGACACTATTGTCTGCATCTTTATCAGACATACAAGTTGCAACGTCTTAAATGGGACATATGACTTTTTTGTTTTGTTTAGTTTTCAAAAGTTGCCCCAATAGCCAGAGTTCTAAACCAACATCTGTGAGAGTCTTCTGTGAAAATACCACAGAGATAGAGTACAAAAGCTCCTTGTTCAACCGAGCCTTATGGCGCTTTTACACTAGTACCTACTCTAGTTTACACTAGTACCTACTCAGCCCAACTCGACTCGACTTGCCCTCGTTTCTTTTCAACACCCAGATCAGAAGTAGGAGGTTGGAGCGAAGCTGCTGTGACGTTTGTAGCCTTGAGCAGACATGGACTGAGAAAGCTCTTGGTATATTTTTTTCATTCCTCATGGCCCCATCTAGCTCTCTCTGGATATTTTACTCAGCCACAAGGTTTAAGAAGGTCTCCAATTCGGAATTTGACCACGGAACAGATTTCTGTACGGCCACTGTTCTTCAACAAAAATGAACAAGAAGCCGCGAGTCGCTCTTGAAACGATGTCACATACTGACTCAGACATCTGATTGGCCAACCGCCTGACCAATCGGTGGCATGTAGTGTGATGACATCAGATGCAGCACAACTCAGCCGCTAAGAACCTCCACCAGAAAAGTATCTAACCCTAACCCTAACTAACCCTCCCCTCTCCCAGGAACATCTGTGGACCTGTTTCAGAACTGACCGAGCCGCCTGATAACATCAAGGACATTGGCTGAGGAGCAGCTCTGGGGCAAAGGTTCACAGACTTACCGCTCATACTCACACTTGCTGATAACCACACCTCCCTCCAAAGTGAACGCCTTCGCCCCCCCCCCCCCCCCCCCCATCTTATCAGCCCCCCCAACACAGTCAACAGGTTTGAGAGCCGCGCCAATGGCTGCAGTGCTCACTTGGGTTACTGTGCCGGCAGGGCCGCCGCAAGGGGTGTGCGAACCGTGCGACCGCACGGGGCCTTGCGGCCCAAGGGGCCTCGCGCTTTTTTTTTTTTTCAAATTTTTTTTTTTTTCGTTTTTTCCCTTATAAATATCAACAGTCACGTTCCATTACAGACCTAAATGTGTACTAGTCTGTGCATATCAATAAATATATGTGCAATGATGCGCGTGTCTGTTGTTCAATACAACTGATCAGACCAAGCGCAGACACAAGCTGCTCTGATCCAGACGGTGGATTGTGGAACAAACTGTCACACAATGTCGAGAAAACGAGACAGATTCAGGAAATTTGCATCAGGGGATGAAAAAAGAAAAAAACTAAAGAAAATGGAAGAGTTTAATGCCTCTCTGAAAGGCTCGTTTGATAAATTTGTTACAAAAATCACCGATCCGACCGGGTCTCCAGCAGCCGTGGGGCCCCGCATCGAGGCAAGCCAAATGATAATGAGGCAGGGGAAGGTATCCAGTATTTTGCTAATTGGAGAGTTAAAATTGCGCATATAGACACCCGATACGACCCGAAAAACCCAAAAAAATTTGCGCGAGGGCCCCCCCCAGCCATTTCGCACAGGGCCTCGCAGATCTCCCAGGCGGCTCTGTGTGCCGGGATCCCCCCCGCCCCTAGAACCACCCCCCACACACATGTGCAAGTCTTGTGATGATGATGTTAAATTGTTATGTTGCTTTCTGTGCTGAGGTGGTTTTTTTGCACTTTCACACTGTGTATTCATACACAGTGTGAAAATGCCTTTTTTCCCTCACCCATCCCCAATATCATCCTTTCTCTGTTCTGATTTAAGCGCCAGTTGACTCATGTCTCATGTTGTTATTTGTTTTGTTTGTTGTCTTGATGGGTTGTACTGGTCCAAATTTCACTGTGCAGGGACGCCAGCCCAGTGACAATAAAGGCTTTCTGATTCTGATTCTGATCTACTCGGCACGTTAGACCCCTAGTGGAAAAGAACCAATAGAGTTTACATCAGCTGGTTCACCACCTGACTCGACTCCACCCCTCTCCTCTCTAAGGTGGGCACCATTCAGCTATAAAGCTTTGAACCAACCACCAACCATGTAATGTCCGGGTTGAGGCTCACGTGGAACAACGTAGCGTTGCAGTTCCTCGACTGGCCACTAGAGGCGGGCACCAAAAGTGAGTCAAACTCCATCGACCTCTATTAGGCCTGTGTTGAAAAAAATGTATTTTCCGATTCTAAATCGATTCTTATATTAATTCCTAAAAATCGATTCGTATGTCTAAAGGTCGATTTTTGTTCATCATTACATTGCAACTTTTGGTATTCTCCCCCACGATGTTTCTGTTTCAGTTCTATCAGCATTCTGGGAGCTGATTGGTCCTTACAGCATCATTAGCTGCTAATACTTGCTGTTGAATCTCAATATAATACTAGTAGTAATATGTTGCAGAACTACAGTCATATCATTCATGCAACAGCTCAAAAAACTGTTTTAATAACACTAACCCAAATCAATATTGGATTGAGTGGAATCGGATCGAATAAAATCTTGATAATCGATTCTGAATCTTAAGAAACGGAATCGAACCCCAGCCCTAACCTCCATGTTAAAATGTCCAACTTTAGAGCAGAAATAAACACATTTACAGCCTGGTTCAAAAAACTGTTTAGGTCTCAATCGTTTGATTTCACACCCACGACAACTCTGAGGTGGTTGAATATTTTTCTGCCACGCCAGGAATTGATATAAAGCAATACATTTATATCTAAAGTACTGTGTTTTCTGGACTATAACCGCACCTGAATATAAGCCGCATCCGCTCTATTTAAAAAAAAAAGATATTTAGCCGCAGATATTTATGTTGTTAGATCAGATATTTACTACATGTACAGAAGGATTTTGAACTGTAAATGATGTACATGTTTGTACCTAAATAGATCTTTCCTAACAGTGTCTTTTAACACGGCAGCAACTTTGCTGATTAAAACGGGACAGAACCAAGAGAAAATAACCGGTATTTATTTATCTATTTATCTGTTTGAAATCTGCTTCTACTTCTATCTGCTAAAGAAGAAGTAGCGTATTCTTCTTTGCATTTATTTTGTCTTAGTTTTGATTCTAATTCCGGTTAGAGCGCCCCGAGCGGTGGAAGAAAAATCCACAGAATAGCTGCACCTTTGTATAAGCTGCACGGTTGAAAACCTATGGAAAAAGTAGCGGCTTATAGTCCAGAAAATACGGTAATCGATGGCTAGCCGTTATCGCTGCCACATCTGTGCTCATCAGCTGGTGGCAACGCTAACTACCAAAGCTGACATTGTCCCTAACGGCTTCTCGAGCAACAAAGCTGCTCCCTGTGTGAAGAAAAAGAGGCTCAAAAGGGCTTTTTCAGAAAGCAATGGGTCACATGACCCACTGCTTTGTCTTTCCTTTGCACAGCCACTTCTAAGCAACAGCGAATGCATCATGACGTAAGGATGTAATTCTACTCAGAGCTGAACTCTGATGTCACAGAAATCTGAACGGCTCACTGAGTCAGAGATTCTCCGGGCGCTCAAGACAAAGTGACAGGATTGTATTATGTATGAAGCTTTAAAAAAGATTTAACAAAAGGTAGAATGTTTACACTGATTGAAATACATACACAAATGAAATGATTCGGCCAAAGCTTCTTTCTTCACAATGATAAAAGGTTTTGTAAATTAAAAAATGACAAAAAAGACATCAAATCCATGTCAAAGCAAATGCCAAGTATAGTGTTGGATATCTATTTAATTATATGCTACAACACTGCTCTCTGTGCAGAAAAAAGACCCCACTCATACATATTTATAAGCGAGGCTTCCTCCCTTATGATGTGATTAATTCATACGCGGCTGTGCTGAAAGGTTGTTGTTTTTTTAACACATAAACTATGAAACTATTATAAAGGTATGTGAAATGTGGGCCAAGCAATCACGGAGCATATGTTTCCTGATCATGTGTGTAAATACTGCAGCATCTGCTCTAACTTTGGCAGTAAATGTTGGGCTTCATACCTGGCTAAGCTTCCCCCGTGATGACAACACAACGCAACAACACAACAACGTACATGTACGCCAACTCGTCCTCAAAAAGCTAAGCCTTTGGTTTCGGCTGCAAGGATGAGAACCAACAGTGTTTGTCAACTTACTTCATTTTCAGTTTTTGCAAACTGTGAAAACTAGAAGAGTGACTTCTTCCCCAGAACGCTGCACAATACAGGATGCGCCTGAATGCACCATTGCTGTACAGGAAGACAGAAGTGGCTGCATTTCCTGCTGAACTAATTGCTGCTCTTTATTGATTAAAGTTGCTTAATCAAACGTCCTCTAGACACAGGAGCCAACAGTTTCCCAGAAACCTGTAACTAACTTTACCAGCCTGTCACTTCCATCCCAATGATTCCAGCTGTATATTACCAGAGGTTTCAAGTAACGAAGTACAAATACTTTGTTACCTTACTTAAGTAGAAATTTTGGTTATCTATACTTCACTGGAGTAATTATTTTTCAGACGACTTTTTACTTTTTACTCCTTACATTTTAAAAACAGCCTCATTACTCTATTTCATTTCAGCCTTTAATAAAAACTATCCAGTTAAATTGCTCCATCCGGATAGAGTGAATTTGGTTGTGGTTGTTTCAGATGTTCTTGTCCAGTTTTGTTCTTACATCCGTTCCCTCAGATTCCTGCAACTAAACTTGGATGTACATTCCAATAAAGGTTAGGATAAATGATAACATGAACATGAAGTTTGACTTTTTGCACCATTACAATACTTATAGACAACTAGTCATCATATCTCCTGCTCTCTGAAACACATGTTAATGCTCAATAGTACACATATATGCTTCTTTAATATATTTATATTAACACATGTTAATGCTCAATAGTACACATATATGCTTCTTTAATATATTTGCATTATACTAAGATACATTCATTTTCAATGGCTTTTGTCCTTAATGGCTTTTTTCCCCCTTACATTACTTTTACTTTTATACTTTAAGTAGTTTTGAAACCAGTACTTTTATACTTTTACTTGAGTAAAAAACTTGAGTTGATACTTCAACTTCTACAGGAGTATTTTTAAACTCTAGTATCTATACTTCTACCTGAGTAATGAATGTGAATACTGAAGACACCTCTGTATATTTTTCTAAATGGGAAAAAAAGAGAAAGACATATATTTTTAAATTGTGTGAATCAATTCCCTGGAGTTATATCGTTCTGTCTTAGCGTTTACTATTTGAAAACGATCAAAGGAATGATTTTAAGCTCAACAACTGCAGATAATCATTTCTGCAGAGAGGTAATGGTCAACATGCTTTGATACACCAGGATTTATCCTCATTTCACCTCGGCTCTACTTATTCCAGCCCAGTTGGCGTGACTAATAGATGAACCATCAGCAGACGCGACGTCACCGGAGAGAGCGCCTCCGCCCTGACGCTGGATGTCCAGGTTACTAAGGCGAGGACGTTTCTTTAAGGCAGGGGTGTCAAATGTGCGGCCCGAGAGAGGTTTTCATGCGGCCCGCGAGAAGTTTCCAACGCAAAAAAACGAAATGTTAATTTACTAAAAAGGAAAGCATAAATAATTGCCTTGAATCGCAGCATATCCAATAATATATTTCTTCTACAAATCCATTGTTATTCCACAAATAGAGCAGTTTGACATTTTTTTTGTTTTCTAGAATGCATTTGCCGATTTTATTTATTTGTAGATGGTCGTTTATTTTTATTAACTGACTACTATTATATATTTTCGCAGGAAAAATAACACTGCTAAAAAAGATGATAGAAGATATTTATTCGGAGAATTTCAGTTTTGAATACGAGGATAGTGACAAAGTAAAACAGTTAAAAGAGAACAGTTAAAAGAGAAGTGCTGCCATGTTTTTATGGCATTAATCACATGCACTCAACACCAGGGGCGGGAGGGGGTCCCACATCACCCGCGTTCCCTCACCAGCCTGGGATAGGTGGGTCGGGATACCCGGGCCTGGCGTATGGAAGCATATGAGGGACTATATTCAAATTAAAATGCATTTGCGGAAATGCTTTTTCATTTTAAGAATGTGCCCGCATTATTTGAGTCAAAAATGAAATTGATAATATATAATCCGATTTGCATTTTAATTTTCGTATTCAACACTGCTTATTCTTGTACTTAATTCAAATTAAAAAGAAAAAGACGTTTGAGATTTAATTTTCAAATCATGCCTCAGCAAATAGTTCACAATATTCAATTTTAAATCTAAAATTTGAAAATTAAAATGCATTTGCAGAAATGCTTTTTCATTTTAAGAATGTAGCTGCATTATTTGAGTCAAAAATAAAATTGATAATATATAATCCGAATTGCATTTTAATTTTCGTATTCAACACTGCTCATTCTTGTACTTAATTAAAATTAAAAAGAAAAAGACGTTTGAGATTTAATTTTCAAATCATGCCTCAGCAAATAGTTCACAATATTCAATTTTAAATCTAAAATTTGAAAATTAAAATGCATTTGCAGAAATGCTTTTTCATTTTAAGAATGTAGCTGCATTATTTGAGTCAAAAATAAAATTGATAATATATAATCCGAATTGCATTTTAATTTTCGTATTCAACACTGCTCATTCTTGTACTTAATTCAAATTAAAAAGAAAAAGACGTTTGAGATTTAATTTTCAAATCATGCCTCAGCAAATAGTTCACAATATTCAATTTTAAATCTAAAATTTGAAAATTAAAATGCATTTGCAGAAATGCTTTTTCATTTTAAGAATGTAGCTGCATTATTTGAGTCAAAAATAAAATTGATAATATATAATCCAAATTGCATTTTAATTTTATTCTTTACGCTGCACATTTTATGTCATAATCAAAAAGAAAACAAAGAAGACATTGCTTTTTCTTTTTCATGCTCTGCCCGCAAAAAAGTGTACAATATTCAAAATGAATTCGCAATCCCAGCGGCGCAGGAGAGTGACGTCACGGCTTCTCCTGTTCTCCAGCTGCAGCCCAGAAACCCTGGAAAATGCTCACGTTTTTTAAGGTGACATCGTATTTTGCCGATTTCCCAAAGTCTGTTAGAAAAGGTCTGATTTCCTACAACTCTAACAGAGTTCTAGATGTCAACATGAGACACAGACAGCAGCGTTTCTCTACACGGAGCGCTGGTGCCGGGCTGACTCCTCCTATTCAGACACGTGTGTTTGTTTACAACCTATGGAGCACGAAATGCAAAGAGGAGCAACGTCGACCGACAAGGTACAGTAATATTACCGGATTTTGCCACAAAAATGACTTTACTAGCATTTTTGCTTGTTTTTAGCATAATGTTTGTATGTTGAGCATGTTATTTATTTATTCCAGCTTTGTACATAGACGAGTTGCATCAAGTCCAGGCAAGGGACACGCAGACATTCTACCCCTGTCGTTGTCCAGCGTGACAGTCTGACCGTCAACGGTATTTTTTCATACAGTAAAGTTGTCACTTCTCAAAAGTACACTTCATTGCATGGTCAGATGTGATTATTATTGTTTTCTGAATTTGGAGAGCAGAGTTTGGCATACAGGCATACCACTGACTGAGGAGCCAGAAAATGTTTTAGAGTCCAGGTAAATTTTTATGGCTAAATATTTACTCTAATCTAAATTGTATGTTTTGGTCCTGGTTATAGCATGCATTTCCTGAAAATGACTGCTGAGGAGCAGCATGAGTCTCCAGATGAGGAGGAGATCAATTATTTGAGAAAAACAATGTAAGTGAATGTTTGTGAGTCTTTTTGTCTTGTTTTGTTTTACTCGTGTGTAATTGGCAAAGTATTCAAGGCACTTGCAATGTCAATGTCAATGTCAATTTTATTTATAAAGCACATTTAAAAACGACCGAGGTCGACCAAAGTGCTGTACAGCATACAAGAAAATAAAACAATACCAAAAGAAAAACACAGTACACAGTGTAGAAACAATAAAATCACTAACATACTAAAATGATCAATAAAATAGTAATAAAAAACATAACAGTACACATACAGTGCACAATCACTTCACACAGATGTGGGGAACTAAGTTGTCACACACTAAAAGCCAAAGAAAATAAATAAGTTTTCAAAGAAGACTTAAAAACCACTAGGGTCTGGGCAGATCTAACATTTAGTGGCAAACTATTCCACAGCTTAGGGCCGGCCACCGCAAAAGCTCGGTCACCTCTAGTTTTGAGCCTAGATTTCAGGTACGCTTCATTTTGTGGTTGATTCAAAATTAAATGTACCTGCGAATGCCTTGAATTGTTTGCCAGAATTCAGCACACAGTTGAGTGCATTGTCTCCTATTTATTTTACTGGTATGTAATTCCATTCTTATGTGTTTATGTATGCTCATCGATGATCCTGGTCAGAGGTTCAGGAAAAGGAGACGGCTCTGATGAGGAATATATTCCTCACCTTTGTTTATGGTATGCTTTACTTATTGGTTGTATATCAAGTATTTAGAAAATGTATAAAAGTACATATGTATTATGATATATACATATCATATACATATACTGTAATATGTATAGTACAGATTTTATTTGAAATGATAAAATACTATTAACACTATATGATATAAAAGTGAGTAATGTGACAGTAACAGAGCTGTTGTTTTTTTCTCAACTAACAGGACAACTTCAGACTTCGAGAACTTCCAAAATCACATCCTGATGTTTGCAGGAAAGCATTTTGGCTTTAGCCCACCTGTATACACAGCTCAGACATTGCTTGTAACACTTGGTTACAACCACCGCCTCCCTGCACGAAACCGTGATGGGACACAAGATGTAAGTTGTTGGGGTTTTTTATATCATAGTTGTCTGACACCCCAATAGATTCTTAGCACTGTTACCATATCTCGTTATGAAATCGTTTTAAATTATGTTGTTGTTTTTTCTCAAGTTACCGATGGTTCTACAATAAAAACTTGAAGAGCTGGAGTGTGTATACCGGTACCCTGAAAGAGAAAAAGGACTATGGCTACTGTACATCCCTGAACTACAGAAGGCCACTCTTTCAAAGAGGCTTCAGAGTGGAAAGGGCCTTCCCAGGAGACAGTCTGAGGCCTGGAGATCCAAGGCCCCTGGGTCTGCTGCCATATCACAGCCACCTCTTACACATGGACTGGTAAAAACTAAGGTGTCACGTGGAGATACAGGTCCTCGTGATGACAGCTAAAACTTTGATTGCCTGTTGTTATATCTGTCTCAATACTCGGGAGCAAAGCTCCAGGATTTCAGGACAGAGTAAAATAATTCACTGACATAATTTCTTGTTCATGTCTTGTCACAATCCCTAAATAAATGTAGCTGTAATTGCAAATGATCTGATTATCATAACCTATTTTCTCATAACTTCTCACTTGAATCAAAATCTCTGGGAGATTCTCTGCATTTGGTGTTTTTCACAATGAATATAATTCGGAATCGGAAAGATATATATATTTTTTATTCTGTAAACAAGGACAGAACTCAACATTTCTGACTTGTACATAATAAAATGTATAAAAATAAAAACTATTTACATTGAAAGTGTAACCCAGCTAAACACTGTTATTCACACCAGCCAGTGCAAAAAAAAATACGGTGTACTGGTTGTTTGGAAGATTACAGATAGGTTTCCTGACCCAAACTACACAGCTTGGGATGACAACCTGATTTCCTTCCGCATGCCGCAACTCTCAGCTCCACTCCAGGCTTCTGGTGGTCATCGTGGCGAAGATGTTGTTCCAGGCAGCCCGGGCCGGCCACAAAACCCCCTCTTCTAAAATAAAATACTGCATGTGTGCCATATGATTACTTATGCAGAGCTTCTCCAGGTCTGTGGGCATGTCCCTGCAGTTTGTGCAGATGCACCAGTGCAGCTGGGGTTCATCTGGACCACCTGGACTTGGACGCTCAAGTAACGCCATCACATCAAACACCAGGCCTGGCAGTCTGGTCACGACCTGCCCCAGAAAGGTTTTCATCTGTGGAGGAGTCAGGGCTGTGAGGTTATCCTACACATAAAGCATTTATTTGATATTTTATGTTATTGTACGAGATTGCATTACGAGATTTCCTGGATGACATGAGTTATCTAACCCAGCTAACAAATAAATAAATGTTACGCCAGAGAGTTGCCTTTGTAATTGTCTTTCCACAGCCAAACCTTATTTTTTGACCCTTAGAAACACGTTTACCTGCAAGTAATAAATTACCCTCTCGATTGTAAATGCAGTGATGTAAGTTAGATGTGATCTGCACACATCAAGCCAACATTTCTTTATAAAATAACATGCTCAACATGCAAACATTATGCTAAAAACAAGCGAAAATGCTAGTAAAGTCATTTTTGTGGCAAAATCCGGTAATATTACTGTACCTTGTCGGTCGACGTTGCTCCTCTTTGCATTTCGTGCTCCATAGGTTGTAAACAAACACACGTGTCTGAATAGGAGGAGTCAGCCCGGCACCAGCGCTCCGTGTAGAGAAACGCTGCTGTCTGTGTCTCATGTTGACATCTAGAACTCTGTTAGAGTTGTAGGAAATCAGACCTTTTCTAACAGACTTTGGGAAATCGGCAAAATACGATGTCACCTTAAAAAACGTGAGCATTTTCCAGGGTTTCTGGGCTGCAGCTGGAGAACAGGAGAAGCCGTGACGTCACTCTCCTGCGCCGCTGGGATTGCGAATTCATTTTGAATATTGTACACTTTTTTGCGGGCAGAGCATGAAAAAGAAAAAGCAATGTCTTCTTTGTTTTCTTTTTGATTATGACATAAAATGTGCAGCGTAAAGAATAAAATTAAAATGCAATTTGGATTATATATTATCAATTTTATTTTTGACTCAAATAATGCAGCTACATTCTTAAAATGAAAAAGCATTTCTGCAAATGCATTTTAATTTTCAAATTTTAGATTTAAAATTGAATATTGTGAACTATTTGCTGAGGCATGATTTGAAAATTAAATCTCAAACGTCTTTTTCTTTTTAATTTGAATTAAGTACAAGAATGAGCAGTGTTGAATACGAAAATTAAAATGCAATTCGGATTATATATTATCAATTTTATTTTTGACTCAAATAATGCAGCTACATTCTTAAAATGAAAAAGCATTTCTGCAAATGCATTTTAATTTTCAAATTTTAGATTTAAAATTGAATATTGTGAACTATTTGCTGAGGCATGATTTGAAAATTAAATCTCAAACGTCTTTTTCTTTTTAATTTTAATTAAGTACAAGAATGAGCAGTGTTGAATACGAAAATTAAAATGCAATTCGGATTATATATTATCAATTTTATTTTTGACTCAAATAATGCAGCTACATTCTTAAAATGAAAAAGCATTTCTGCAAATGCATTTTAATTTTCAAATTTTAGATTTAAAATTGAATATTGTGAACTATTTGCTGAGGCATGATTTGAAAATTAAATCTCAAACGTCTTTTTCTTTTTAATTTGAATTAAGTACAAGAATAAGCAGTGTTGAATACGAAAATTAAAATGCAAATCGGATTATATATTATCAATTTCATTTTTGACTCAAATAATGCGGGCACATTCTTAAAATGAAAAAGCATTTCCGCAAATGCATTTTAATTTGAATATAGTCCCTCATATGCTTCCATACTGGCGGGGCTCGCCGTGCAGCCTGGGGTGCCTTCTGGCGGTGCTGGACCATGGATCTATAATAATAACTGGATCGGACGTCAAAAATGGCCGCCCATTCATTTCAATGCATTCTGCTCAGCCAGCGCATCCGCCGAAAAAATCTCTGACTTCCGGGTTTACTTCCGCATACAGCGGCCCATAGAGCATGCGCAGTTGAGTCACCTCCCATGATGCTCTGGGGCCTCCCATCATGCCCCGGGGCAATGACGCGAATATTAATATAATATGTATTAATATAATATATTAATTAATGTATATTATTACATCTATAGCATTACATATATTATTAATGTATTAATATAATATAAATATATAATATATATTAATATAAAACATCCGTGGAATGCACGGACACGGCTGTGACGTCAGCCGTGACGTCACGCCCAGAAAGAGACTTTTCTTTTACTTTTCTGGCCGTTATAAAACATTTTTGACGGATATAAAGTCCATGACTTAAAAATATAGAATACAAAGATTAGTAATTGCCGGGGATTACAGCTGGAGGTGTCCTGTGAACAGTTTTAGAGGCTTCTCTTTTACTATTGCGGTCTATGGGAAAAAAGCTTTCTGGGCCGCATGGGATTTTTGGTTGCAGTACCGCGGTTGGCCACTGGAAGAAATCGGCGCGCCTTCTGACTGCCAGACCCGGGGGCTGTGCTGGACCCCTCCGGGGAGGGGGAAACGGTGCGTGATTGTGTGTCTGTGTCGGTGAGAATGCGGTATGGAAGGGTCCTACCATGGAGGATTTGAGCCTCCATTGGCAGGACAACTACATTTAATAATTTATCAATATTATATTATACAAAGATGGTTATTATTATTATTATTATTAGTATTATTATTATGTATAGTATATCATATTATTATTAGTATAGATATCGGATAGTTGAATGGATGAATGAATGGGATGCCTGGGTCTTGGGCCCTTCCTGGATTGGCAGTGGATGTCGTCACCCCCCCCCCCCCAAAAAATAAAAAATAAAATCACTGGGTTTGTATGTGTATATTTATGTATGTGTACACATATGTATGCGTATATATATGTGTATATATTAAATATAGTAATAATGCACATATATATATACTTTTGGTTTCTACCGTCATGGTATCAATCATTAATATGTGTGCAGACAAGGGAAAAAAAAAAAAAAAGAGAAGTGCTGACTTTTTCGGCACACCAATTTTTAAAAATAAATACACTTAATTGTACTGGAAAAATCTCTAAATCAGAAAGAAACGTAATGTAATAAAGATTTTGTTTTTAATTAAATTTCCTATAAAAAAGCGAAATATAACAAAAAAACATACTTGTTTCTGTTTATCTTTGTAAAATGATATTAAAAGTATTTTACATAATTTGAAAAAAAACGAGAAATTTCACGAAAAGATCCTGAAGAAATATATTTTACATAATTAGAGTGTAAACAAAGTGCATATTTCCTTTAAAATTAACTAAACTGATATTGGATTAGATAACAATAGTAAAAAAAAAGAATTAGGAAAAAAAAAATTTGCACCATTTTTGTTATTTTGAGCCCACGAGAAAAAAATTGGTCAAATCCGGCCCGGCCAAGCAAAAAGAGTTTGACACCCGTGGTTTAAGGCCATCCTTAATGTGTTTTGAGCATTGATAAGAGTTGGATTTACTACAAGACTCTCCTGATATCTTCCACGGCTCATTCCGCCGCCACATAAATTTATCTGAGTGAACATGAGTCATGATTATCTGCCGATATTTATAGCTGAAGCAAATCATTTATCAGCCGGACGAGCCTCACGGTACGGATGTCAGAGGATTTCACGTAAAAGAGACAACGTAGCACGAGCGTGTGACTCACAGCCGAGCGAAAAGGACTAAAAGTTTAATGTTTCACCTTAAGATAAAGCCCTCGGAATACGCTTCAAGGATAAACAAACCTAGACACGTTCTAATTCAACTATGTACATATTATATGTGACGTATTAAGGCTCGACGCCATCATCTTATATTTATGTAGAGAATTATTTCACAGTTGGGCCCACAAACATGATGCTTAAAGCATCGGTGCTCGTGTGCAAATGTTGTTGTAAATGAAAGAAAAAGAAGAAAAGAGGAACATGGTCCAGCTGCTGGAGGAGAAGAATCTTTAATCTGAAGCTGGGGCGACATATGTTTGTTAAGGTAAATCTTTTCTGACTTTCAGGAAATAAGGCAGACTGCTGTGATAAATAATGTTCTTTATCCTGTAGAAGTTTCTCTTACGCTGTTATTATATATTTACACGTTTCATCATCTACTATCATTCATGCGTCACATTCTAGTCTAGTCCTAATTCTCCTATCCTTCTTTCCTCCTGCTCTCTCCTTCCTTCGTTTCTCCCTTCCTTCCTTTCACCCTTCCTTCCTTCCTTCCTTCCTGTCTCCCTTCCTCCCTTCTTCCCTCCCTTCCTTCCTTCCTTCCTTCCTTCCTTCCTTCCTTCCTTCCTTCCTTCCTTCCTTCCTTCCTTCCTTCCTTCCTTCCTCCCTTCTTTCCTTCCTTCCTTCCTGTCTCCCTTCCTTCCTTCCTTCCTTCCTTCCTTCCTTCCTTCCTTCCTTCCTTCCTTCCTTCCTTCCTTCCTTCCTTCCTTCCTTCCTTCCTTCCTTCCTTCCTTCCTTCCTTCCTTCCTCCCTTCCTTCCTTCTTTCCTCCCTTCTTTCCTTCCTTCCTTCCTGTCTCCCTTCCTTCCTTCCTTCCTTCCTTCCTTCCTTCCTTCCTTCCTTCTTTCCTTCCTTCTTTTCTCCCTTCCTTCCTTCTTCCCTTCCTTCCTTCTTTTCTCCCTTCCTTCCTTCCTTCCTTCTTTCCTCCCTTCCTTCCTTCTTTCCTCCCTTCTTTCCTTCCTTCCTTCCTGTCTCCCTTCCTTCCTTCCTTCCTTCCTTCCTTCCTTCCTTCCTTCCTTCCTTCCTTCCTTCCTTCCTTCCTTCCTTCCTTCCTTCCTTCCTTCCTTCCTTCCTTCCTTTTTTCCTCCCTTCCTTCCTTCCTTCCTTCCTTCCTTCCTTCCTTTCTCCCTTCTTTCCTTCCTTCCTTCTTTCCTCCCTTCCTTCTTTCCTCCCTTCATTCCTTCTTTTTCCCCTTCCTTCCTTCTTTCCTTCTTTCCTCCCTTCTTCCCTTCTTTCCTTCCTTCCTTCTTTTCTCCCTTCTTTCCTTCCTTCCTTCTTTTCTCCCTCCCTTCCTTCCTCCCTTCTTTCCTCCCTTCTTCCCTTCCTCCTTCCTTGACCTGAACACAGCACCAGGGTTAGTGTAACTTTTGTCCTCCCGGATCACGTGTTGGTTTAATGTTTGGACAGTTTGTTGGTTTCGTATTTATGTGTCAGAAGGACATTGGTTTTTCTTTCGTAAATGAAAGAAAAAGAAGAAGAGAGGAACACGGTCCAACTGCTGGAGGAGAAGCTCATCTTTGATTTGAATGTTTCCCGTTTCCCCGGTCGACAAACACAAGGTCGTCGTCCCCCTCTTCAGATACCGGTGGGCGGGACTGAACCGGAGCAGGCCGTAAACAATAATGATTTAATAACGACGCGAGCCCACCTCGTTTCCACGGCCCTTCTGACAAAGACACAATTACTTTCAGTAAAAGAAAGAGCACCGGAGATGTCCTTTCCTGTAATCACTCCGGTTCTTGCCGGTGATGGATTCGTGGGGAGGGCGGGCGTATTTCATGAGAGAAAAGAACCTTAACGTTTTCATACAATTACTGTTATCGGGAGACGTTGCACGTGAGCTTTTATGTAGCGTCGCTATCACAGCAGACGTGCAACAGACCATTCACCTGCAGAGACTCCGTCATCCACCACGTCTTTCTGTCCTTCATTACAGGCACGTGTTCTAGTGCCAGAATCTCAAAAATGCCTTTAATGTCTCCAGATTTGCAGTAGAGATACTTAAAATCACTGTCAAACTTGCTTTGACCTTTGTGATCCAGCCTTTTAACGCTTTAATAGACGGTAGGAAAACTAATTGCTGGATCGTCCTTTCTGCACGTGCTCTCATCCGTCCAACATGCCAAACTGATGCATTTCTACAGATGAATGAGTTGTGTCTATATTCATTAATTAATATTTGGGTGACTGAAGTCTGAACTCATGAAGCCACAACACCGGTGTGTAACTTAAAGGTATAGTCCCTGATTTTGGAGAGCTAGCAAGATTTGAAAGCGGCACCTCCTCTAAGCCCCGCCCCCTCCTCTAAGCCCCGCCCCCTCCCGTCAGCGCTCCGTCCAAAGCCACGCCCCCACAAACTTTGGGGAACGTGCATTTGTAGGAGTCCAGTTTTCCAGGACATTTTGGACAGCACATTTTCAAAAAAACTACCCCATGTCTCATTCACCTGTAAGCGAGGCCGGTTTTAGGTGGGGGGGGGGGCAGGAGGGGGCTGTGCCCACCCAAACGTGCGTCCTGCCCACCCAATCAAAGTTATGGGGAACTTATTTTTTTATAATTTTATTTTTTTATAAATATAAAAAAATATCACAGAATATCTGTACCGTTTTTTGATTGGGTGGGCACTGCGCATCATTTTTAGACACAACAATGAACGCATACCGCAAAAGTTGTGTCTCGGCGGAGGAACCCGACGTCCCAGCAAAATGAGACACAGAGAAGTTCAGAATAACAGACAGAGACACACTGAAGCTGATTTAAGGTTCCACGTTACACCAACGCAGAATGGTGCGCGTCGCCGCGTACCCTAGCCGTACCCTACGCCGTAGCCTATGCCGTAGCCTATGCCGTAGCCGTGCCTCCAGAGCCTGCAGGGCACCGCAGCACCGCAGACACGGCCACCCGCACACCGGCGCTCCGCTACTGGGGGTCCGTGGCAGACCCCCAGTAGCGGACAACCTGCGCCGCAGAATTGCACTTTGGCTTTCTTTTTTTTAGCCTTTTTAGCAGGGCGAGCCGTTACATTCGATGTGACCGCCCGACCGCGAGCCGGCGGTGAATCCGGGAGCGGCGGGGGCACTCCGATGTCAGGCCGGGGTTGCCAGGCGGTCTGGAGGAGCGGGGGGGGTTACACTGGGACACTCTGAGCCGAGGAGATCCTTTGACCAATCCTTGCCATTCGGAGCGCAAATAACAGATTGGTCAGATTTTTTTCTTTCCTTTTTCTGAACACATTATTCACTGGATACTTTCAGGATGGAAGGCAGAGCTGCCTGGGAGATTTGCGAGGCCCTGTGCGAAATGGCTGGGGGGGCCCTCGCAAAATTATTTGGGTTTTCGGGTCGGATCGGGTGTCTATATGCGCAATTTTAACTCTCCAAGTGGCAAAATACTGGATACCTTCCCCTGCCTCATCATCATCTGGGCTTGCCTCGACGCGGGGCCCCACGGCTGCTTGAGACCTGGCCGGATCAGTGATTTTTGTAACAAATTTATCAAACGAGCCTTTCAGAGAGGCATTAAACTCTTCCATTTTCTTTAGTGTTTTTCTTTTTTCATCCCCTGATGGAAATTTCCTGATTCTGTCTCGTTCTCTCGACATTGTGTGACAGTTTGTTCCAAATCCACCGTCTGGATCAGAGCAGCTTGTGTCTGCGCTTGGTCTGATCAGTTGTATTGAACAACAGACACGCGCATCATTGCACATATATTTATTGATATGCACAGACTAGTACACATTTAGGTCTGTAATGGAACGTGACTGTTGATATTTATAAGGGAAAAAACGAAAAAAAAAACGAAAAAAAAAAAAAATATTGAAAAAAAAAAAAAAAAAACGGCCCATAGCGCGAGGCCCCGTGCACGGTTCGCACATCCCTTGCGGCGGCCCTGATGGAAGGACCATTTCACCCAGTATAACAATAAATGTTTTTGAATACGATTACAGACTATACCTTTAAGTCAAATTTGTTGTTCAGATTTGCAGCTCTGAGACGACGCAGACCCGGCCGTGGCTTATTGACGGCCGTTTTCATACTGATATTAATTCCACATGTGCTGAGCAGCCTCCGCTACAGGTGAGTGAACAGCAACAAAAAGCAAACCTGAAACCTTTTTCCCGATACCCTGAACCCGGTACAAAGAGACCACTAAAGAAAATGTTTAACATACTTCCTCCTCTCTGGTGGGACATTAAAAAAGCGGCCTATACCGAGACATTTTCCTCGTGGGGTTGTTGCTTCTTACCGCCCGTGATTTAATGCACGGAGGCAAAGTTTGATGACAGATATGCAGGGTCGTCTGGGAGCATTCAGAGTCTGCATGGACGGAGAACTGTCTGCTTATTTACTCTTCCTACGTCTGCAGTGATGGATAACTGATGACACACTGGCAATGGAAACGTTTATTTTCTGCAGCAGCCGTCCAAAACATTGCTGATTTCTTTCCCCCTTAGTGTCCCACTTATGGTACTTAAGAGTTTTAAATCTGTTTCACCAGTTTTGTCCAGCCACAACAATTGGAGAGATGGGATTTGCAGCTAAGTCACTGCTAGCACCGAGACAAACACACTAATATGTTTACTTGAGGACATATCTTTCTAAGACAGATATCCCACCGAGACATTATTCCACTGCTCGTAGAAGCTTTCAGTTTTATTTTAATAGAGTAACGGTGGCTGCGCTGAAGCTGAAGCTGAAGCTGAAGCTGGGGCGACATATGTTTGTTAAGGTAAATCTTTTCTGACTTTCAGGAAATAAGGCCCACCGCTGTGATAAATAATGTTGTTTATCCTGTAGAAGTGTCTCTGACGCTGTTATTTACAGTGTTTTATTTACAGGTTTCATCATCCACCATTCATATCATTCATGCGTCACATTTAGTGTTTCTGTTTAGCATCGTAACGTCTGGCCTTTTGACCTTAACCTGGTACCGTCTTTGGGTCAAAATGACCTCATTCAAAATTACCTTCTTTCCTCCCTTCCTTACTTATTTTTTCCCCTTCCTCCCTTCTTTCCTTCATTCCTTCTTTTCTCCCTTCATTCCTTCTTTTCTCCCTTCATTCCTTCTTTTCTTCCTTCCTTCCTTCTTTTCTCCCTTCATTCCTTCTTTTCTTCCTTCCTTCCTTCCTTCTTTTCTCCCTTCATTCCTTCTTTTCTTCCTTCCTTCCTTCCTTCCTTCCTTCCTTCCTTCCTTCCTTCCTTCCTTCCTTCCTTCCTTCCTTCCTTCCTTCCTTCCTTCCTTCCTTCCTTCCTTCCTTCCTTCCTTCCTTCCTTCCTTCCTCTTTCCTTCCTTCCTTCTTTTCTCCCTTCCTTCCTTCTTTCCTTCCTTCCTTCTTTTCTCCCTTCCTTCCTTCTTTCCTTCCTTCCTTCTTTTCTCCCTTCCTTCCTTCTTTCCTTCCTTCCTTCTTTTCTCCCTTCCTTCCTTCTTTCCTTCCTTCCTTCTTTCCTCCCTTCCTTCCTTCCTCCCTTCCTTCCTTCTTTCCTCCCTTCCTTCCTTCCTTCCTTCTTTCCTCCCTTCCTTCCTTCCTTCCTTCCTTCCTTCTTTCCTCCCTTCCTTCCTTCCTTCCTTCCTTCCTTCCTTCCTTCCTTCCTTCTTTCCTCCCTTCCTTCCTTCCTCCCTTCCTTCCTTCTTTCCTCCCTTCCTTCCTTCCTTCTTTCCTTCCTTCCTTCCTTCCTCCCTTCCTTCCTTCTATTCTCCCTTCCGTCTTTCCTTTCTTCCTTCCTTCCTTCCTTCCTTCTTTCCTTCCTTCCTTCTTTTCTCCCTTCCTTCCTTCTTTCCTTCCTTCCTTCTTTTCTCCCTTCCGTCTTTCCTTTCTTCCTTCCTTCCTTCTTTCCTTCCTTCCTTCTTTTCTCCCTTCCTTCCTTCTTTCCTTCCTTCCTTCTTTTCTCCCTTCCGTCTTTCCTTTCTTCCTTCCTTCCTTCTTTCCTTCCTTCCTTCTTTTCTCCCTTCCTTCCTTCTTTCCTTCCTTCCTTCTATTCTCCCTTCCGTCTTTCCTTTCTCCCTTCTTTCCTTCCTTCTTTTCTCCCTTCTTTCCTTCCTTCTTTTCTCCCTTCCTTCCTTCCTTCCTTCCTTCCTTCCTTCCTTCCTTCCTTCCTTCCTTCCTTCCTTCCTTCCTTCCTTCCTCCCTTCCTTCCTTCTTTCCTCCCTTCCTTCCTTCCTTCTTTCCTTCCTTCCTTCTATTCTCCCTTCCGTCTTTCCTTTCTTCCTTCCTTCCTTCCTTCTTTCCTTCCTTCCTTCTTTTCTCCCTTCCTTCCTTCTTTCCTTCCTTCCTTCTTTTCTCCCTTCCGTCTTTCCTTTCTTCCTTCCTTCCTTCTTTCCTTCCTTCCTTCTTTTCTCCCTTCCTTCCTTCTTTCCTTCCTTCCTTCGTTTCTCCCTTCCGTCTTTCCTTTCTTCCTTCCTTCCTTCCTTCTATTCTCCCTTCCGTCTTTCCTTTCTCCCTTCTTTCCTTCTTTCCTTCCTTCCTTCCTTCCTTCCTTCCTTCCTTCCTTCCTTCCTTCCTTCCTTCCTTCCTTCCTTCCTTCCTTCCTTCCTTCCTTCCTTCCTTCCTTCCTTCCTTCCTTCCTTCCTTCCTTCCTTCCTTCCTTCCTTCCATCTTTCCTTCTTTCCTCCCTTCTTCCCTTCCTCCTTCCTTGACCCTAGGACAGCACCAGGGTTAGTGTAACTTTGCTCCCGGATCATGTGTTGGTTTAATGTTTGGACAGTTTGTTGGTTTTGTATTTATATATATATTTATCCAGAGTTCTGTTATTCATCTACGGTACACGTGTTAAAAGCTACAAAACTAGTCCCGTTCTCAAACCTCACATGTTTTAACTTGGCATCATCCACCTGATCGCTCATCTCTGGAAGAAAAACATCCAATCTGTGTCACGCACATCAGCGTAGACGTATCAGCAGGATACAGGGTTAATGCATCGCTTGCTATGTGGATTAAATCTCTTTGCCTCTGAAATGGAGTGCAACATCCCACTGATCAGAATAAATTACTCTCTCGGGCTATGGCGTACTACTGAGCTTATTTTGAGCTCCCACAAAAAAAGAGTTGGCCCACAGAGGCGGTTCCTGATAATGATGGAGCTGACAAAAGCTGTGGTGAAATTGAGCAGGACAACAGAAAGCTCCTTAAATACGTCTGTGTGCTCTTCTAATGGAGGCGCTAGGTGGCTCGGACGGACCAGGAGGACTTTTATTGATTCATCTTCATTTTTGTCTTTTTTTGCACGGAGCCAGATAGATAATGTGAACTTTCTTTGGTTTTGACGGGGACCCTGTGCGAGTGAACGACACAAGGGATGGATTCCCTGCTCGTCTGGGACTGACAGATCAGAGTTTAACATGCACATAGTAACGGACAGAAACATTGCTGGTGTGCAGAGCTGGTAGAGGAGCCAAAAACCGTACTCAAGTAAAAGTACTGTTACTTCAGAATAATATGACTCAAGTAGAAGTAAAAAGTATCATCCAAATAATTACTTGAGTAAAAGTAAAAAAGTACTTGGTGAAAAAACTACTCAAGTACTGAGTAACTGTTGAGTAACGTCTGATTTATTTTTTTAACACAACCATTCAAACAGACAAAAGTACAAAATAATCATCTTCAGGCAAATTAAATCAATAAAATAATAAAATAAATTAAAATTAATAAAAAATAGCTTAAATTAAAATAATCTTAAAGTAAATTCAAGTACTTTAATAAATAATAAAATAAATAAAATAGTAACAGAATAAAAAAATAAATTAAGCAAAAGTAGCACAAAATGTCAAGCCTTTGTACTTTTCTTTTTTAACCAGGCAGAACTAGAACAAACATGAACTCATAGAAACTCTGTGTGTGTTTGAGTCTGTGTAAATGTGACAAAACATGCAAAAACAAACATTTTTCCCAAAGAATCACCCAGTGATGTCATGAGATTGATACGTACGCGGATAAAAGGGATAAAAGAAAAGTAACAGCTCAACGTAGCCTAATGTAGCGGAGTAAGAGGAACAGTTTCTTCTTCACAAATCTAATCAAGTAAAAGTAAAAAGTATAGTGATTCAAAACTACTCCTAAAAGTACAACATTTCCCAAAACTTACTCAAGTAAATGTAACTCGTTACTACAAACCTTTGCCCGTGTGAAGGTTTTTTAAGAGCTAGAGCTAAGCAGATCCAAAGCTAGCGATTTCTCATATCTGTAAGACGTTCAGAAACGATGTCGGAGGACGAGTTAGCGGCCGGTAAAACGACTGGTTGGTTTTTTGGCGCCTCCGATAGCACAGAGCAACACAGAGAGCCGTCGTCTGCCAGGTTTACCTGCCAGTAATCTATCCAGACGTTACCATGGATACCAGCTTCCTGGAACATTTCAGTCCGTCTAATTTATGAAAACTGCAAACAAATTTTTTCATTCTTAATTTTAATTAGATAGCTTGTTATGTTTAGTTCAAAATAACAACAGATGTCAGACAGAAATGTCTTAATCTAAAACTTTTCAACATAATTCATTTAACTTTGTGATTTTATTTAATTTTTGATATATATATATATATATATATATATATATATATATATATATATATATATATATATATATATATATATATATATATACTGTCTCAGAAAATTAGAATATTGTGATAAAGTCCTTTATTTTCTGTAATGCAAAAATGTCATACATTCTGGATTCATTACAAATCAACTGAAATATTGCAAGCCTTTTATTATTTTAATATTGATGATCATGGTTTACAGCTTAAGAAAACTCAAATATCCTATCTCAAAACCTACCAAAAATCTTAAACTGTAAACCATGATCAGCAATATTAAAATAATAAAAGGCTTGCAATATTTCAGTTGATTTGTAATGAATCCAGAATGTATGACATTTTTTTTTTTTTTTAATTGCATTACAGAAAATAAAGAACTTTATCACAATATTCAAATTTTCTGAGACAGTCCTGTACATTTTTTATTTTCCATTCATTCATCTCTGTTATTTTAACTTCACATTGTATTTTTCCTTTTCTTTGATTTGTTGTTTGTTTGTTTCTAATATATTCATGTCTGTAGTATATTTTGTTTTCTGCACCCATTCATTTCCCCCAGCGTGGTTATTTCTGCACGTGGATCTCTGCTACACCTATTGGTTGAAGGAAACGTGGAGAGGAGGCCCAGAAATAAACACACTTTGGGAATTAAATAGAAGCAGAAAATGGAGGGAGGTTGTGATACAACAATAAAAACATCTTTAAAATAAAACAAGTTGGTTTAAAAAATGCATCACGAAATAAAACTAAAATATATATCAAGCTTGGAGAAAAGGGAGAAAAATTTGCAATAAAAAATGATAAAATAAGTCAATCTGAATAACACATCAAGAGCTTGCTAATTTGAATGATCTAAATAAATTAATAATAAATTATGTTACCAGTAAAAGACATTAAAATTGAATGACAAAGGAATAAAAAGTGACCTGAAGGGACTTGAGAAGCAGAAATATGAGCCTATTATTTCTATTCCTTTATTTCGTTTTGTTTGCACTCATTTAGTATTTATTTTGTGATCTTAACAAAACGACACCTTCGACACAAGTCAACCCGGCTCATGGCAGAATTCCTGAATAACCAGTGCTTTAAGTGGGCCGGTACGCACCGGTACGGAGTACCCGCACTTCTCAATATTAGCTCTGGCGTACCGGGACTTTTTACAGCATACCGGGACGTTTTACAGCGTACCGGGACGTTTTACGGCGTACCGGGACTTCTCATGAGCTCATAGTACTCTGTTCTCTCCTTGCCATTTGGCTATACAGTGGCGTCGCCATTGTCAGGTTAATCAACCTTTTTGAACTTGTTTCGTCCTTGTGAAACTACCAGAATTAGTTTTGTCCTTAAGAAAAACAGAATTAAGTCAGAGAACTGACTGTGTTTGTTCACAAGGCTTGTCACATGTTACCAGTTACAACAGCCACTCACTAAACTACTCAGGGGTTTGGGCTGGTCCACAACTGTCTCGTGGTCAGTTGGACAATTCTGTTGGAAAAGCCTCAACAGATGTCTGTTTGCTCTGCATAACATAGATTAGTTGCTCTTCAACTGAAATGTCCTGTTTATCTGTTTGTTTCCTCCCATTGTCCATCCACTGTCTACCATTGGTTGTCTCAAATATGGTAGTTCCTGTCAGTTTTTCAATAAATACCTGATGCAATGAAGAAGCCAGCAAGCATTTCGGCGAAAGCCAGAGAGCCATGTTGCTCTGCAGGGCTCCGACTTTGCTTCACTTCTGCGCAGAAGGGCCTTTAAAGATCATTCTACAGTCTCTGTGTCTTTCCTAAGTTATTAATTTATGTATGTTGATTTAGGAACCGCCATGACAACGTGACTCTCGCCGCTCGCGAGACGTTCACTCGCAAAGCCTGATTTATGGTTCCGCGCTAAATCGACGCAGAGCCTACGTCGTAGGGTACGCGGCGACACACAACGTACATGTGCGTCGCCGCGTACCCTACGGCGTACCTCGCTTCTCCAATTTTCTCCATGCCTTGTCTCCATATTTGATCTCTGTGTGTCTCTCATGTGTCCGTCCACAGGGAACTCTAGGTCCAGTTGGTTCGGTTGTCCATCAGTTAGTTCAGTTGTGCATCAGTTAGTTGGGTTGTGCATCAGTTAGTTGGGTTGTGTTGAGGAATTTATCAAACCAGTTCAGAAGTCCGCTTTGTGGTGAGAGATTTTATTCAGCCGGCGTTCAGCAGACCAACACAGACGCAGTGTCTTGGTCGGTGGGCTGACATCGAGTGATTTTGTAACAAGCTTTTTATACAAGAACAAACGGCAGGAATAACAAGTCAGTGAGAGACAGTCAAAGGTGTGATCCTTAAGCATTGGGACCACCCCTGAGGGATCAGGAAGTCCATATATGGTTTTGTCTCTGTGGGGGCTGGAAGTCTCGGCAGGGATGCAAGACGCCGGACCTTGTGTGACAATGTCCCGGCAGGGGTCTTCAGGGACTGGAACCTGCATGTCTATGTCTTAAGGGGTATATGAGGCTTGAGCAATCTGCAAGGCGTCGTTGTGTCCCTGCAGGGGGCCCAAACTGTAACAATGCTTCATCAGTTGTGCATCAGTTAGTTTGGTTGTGCATCAGTTAGTTGGGTTGTGCATCAGTTAGTTTGGTTGCGCATCAGTTAGTTGGGTTGTGCATCAGTTAGTTCGGTTGTGCATCAGTTAGTTGGGTTGTGCATCAGTTAGTTCGGTTGTGCATCAGTTAGTTGGGTTGTGCATCAGCCTCTCTGCTACCTGAGGGCCACCCCCCTGAAGACCTCCCTTGTGTACACATAATCTGTTTGGAAAATTCAATAAAACTATTTTCTTTTCAAAAATCAGGATCATGTCCTAGTATTTAAATATATCACTTAATCATCTGCTGTTACCCATCGCCTAATTTACCTGACATCAGTTGAATAAGGGGAGTACCGGCACTTATTTTAGTCCATTTAAAGCACTGTGAATAACTGTATGGACAGAAGAGACAGGAACAGAGACAGAGACAGAGCAGAGACAGAGCAGAGACAGAGACAGAGCAGAGACAGAGCAGAGACCGAGCAGAGACAGAGCAGAGACAGAGACAGAGCAGAGACAGAGCAGAGACAGAGCAGAGACAGAGCAGAGACAGAGACAGAGCAGAGACAGAGCAGAGACCGAGCAGAGACAGAGCAGAGACAGAGACAGAGCAGAGACAGAGCAGAGACAGAGCAGAGACAGAGCAGAGACAGAGCAGAGACAGAGCAGAGACAGAGCAGAGACAGAGCACCACTGAGTCTGTCCTCAGTGGATACGTGATGTCAGGACAAACCTGCATCAGCCACGTGAATCTCCTGAAGCTGCGTCTTCCCACGTTTCAACGTTTCGACACAGACACGCAACCTTGTTTAATGAAAGGTGAATGAATAAACGACGCTCATATTCACCGATCCGCTCACGGAGCCTCCAAGATCTGTCTCCACGTATCATTCAGGGTTGATTTGAGCTTTTTAACTTATTTCTGTCACCATTTACCAAATAAGCAAACTTACATAAGACGCCCCAGGTTTTAACCACTTTAATGCCTGAAATGTTAAAAAATGCTTTTTTTTTTAATTTATTTGAAGTGTTACTTATAGATTAAAATCAAAAACACTTCTAATTTTGTATTTCATTTCTAGATAATTATTTTTCCTATTATTATAAATGCATTAGTTTCAAGTATCAAGTTTTATTGTAAGATGCTATACTGTATGTTCAAGATACAAGACAATTGAATTACAGTCCTCTCTGACCCACGGCGCAAAATACAAGTAATGAATATTTACATTAGGTAAGTTTATGTTGTTTTTTTTTAAATTAGTTGCTTCATATTTATTTATTTATTGTTGTAATTTTCTGGTTTGTATAAAACTTTTCCTTTTTCCTTCTTTGATCATCGGTGCGGTCCAAATCTTCTTATAGGGTTAAACATAGAAATAAAGTGATAACGCATTCAAGAATGTCAATATATATACATATACATATAGATATAGATATTATAATAATGGCATTAACGGCCCTGTGAGAGGAGACATTTGACCTGCACAAAAACCCTCTCTACTTCTGGATGCTCCTTCATGTCCTCGTGGAACGCTGCGTCTATAGACCAGATGAAAGCAACGCTTTAACAACCTGGCACATCTAAGAGTGGATAAGTCTCTTCATCTTAACTTCTATTTTCTTTTTAAGATGGGATGTTAATGATTTTTCCTGTGTGTGGCATGAGAGAGTGATGAAAGTGTCGATCGCTCAGTATGTGCTAGTTGCTAATATAGCATCAACCTTACAACAGAGTGGCAGTGATTGAGCTTTACGTCATAAGAGGAATCAGGATACAGGTTCATAAACAATGTAACAATCCAAATAAATGTAAATACTGTAAAGAGAAATTACTAAAATGAGGTTGAAGTTGCTCGTCAGGTCATATCAGGTCATGTCTCCTTTAGCGAGCACCAGCCTACACGTACTAAAAAGCTAGATGTAAAACATGTTTATATATCAAAATAAGAGCGTTGCTGGGAGTCAGAAGTGCTGTTTTTTTGCTGTGCACGCACAACTGCCTCAGTATACTGTGATGCATGCTAAACACCGCCATGCATAATACATATATTAAAATAGAGCAAGTGAATACAAATTTGAAGGAGCGCATATCCGGGGTGGGTGTTAATTACAGCCATCATGTCTACAACACGTGGAATTAACGGTATCTTCACTGCAGCTAATTGAGGTGGTTTTTGGCCCAAACATGTGACGGAGACCATGACTGTGTTTCCAGCATCAATAACCCTTTTAAAACCCGAATATTAGCAATAACCCGCATTTGCACAGCCATGTAAACACCAATAACCCCTTGGAATAACCCGAATTTGCTCATGTTCCGGTTTTTTAAAAACCTGAATATGAGCCCTGGGGTACTCCTTTTAACCCTTGTGCTGTCTTTGGGTCAAGGGAGGGTGAAGGGAGAAAAGAAGGAATGAAGGAAAGAAGGAAGGAAGTAGGAAAGGGAGTAAGGAAGGGAGGAAAGATGGAAGGAAGGAAGAAAGGAGAAAAGAAGGAAAGAAGGAAGGAAGTAGGAAATGGAGTAAGGAAGGGAGAAAAGATGGAAGGGAGGAAAGAAGGAAGTAAGGAAGAAAAGAGAAAAGAAGGAAATAAGGAAGGAAGTAGGAAAGGGAGTATGGAAGGGAGAAAAGATGGAAGGGAGGGAGAAAGAAAGGAAATAAGGGAGGAAAGGAAATAAGGGAGGGAGGAAGGAAGGAATGGAGAAAATAAGGAAAGAAAGAAGGAAAAGCAAAGAAGGTAATAAAGGAACGAATGACGAAAGGGAGGAAGGAAGAAAAAGGAGTAAAGGAGGGTAAAAAAGGAGGAAAAGAGGAAAGGAAGAAGGAAGTAGAAAGCATGGCAGGAGGAGAGAAAGAAGGAAGAATTGGGTCATTTTGACCCAAAGACAGTACAAGGGTTAAAACCCGAATATTGGGTCATGTAAACGTCTAACAGAATATCCCCATCAAACGGAACAGGAAGTTGTTTTCTGCACATGCTCTGTTCACAAGGAATCCTGGTCTTTTGAGTCCAGGAAGTTCTTATAAACACGGAGAAACAAGACCAGGAGGAGACTAATCACTTCATAAATGTAATGAAGGATATGAACATTTCTGCATTTGTAGACGGTAGAAAGTACCGGGATAGAAGATTTACAAGAAGGTGAGAGAAAAGTTGAGCGAAGCAGCATTTGTTTTGAATTTGGATACAGGAAGAAGAAGCAGAAATGACGGGAATTGCGTCATGATGTTCTCCGTGCGTCGCTGGTTTGATCCAGATATCCCGAATGATTAATTACCATGTAAACGGAATATTCCCAATGTTTCAGTAACCGGAATATTAGCAACAACCCTAATTTTGACTGCATGTAAATGTAGTCAGTGGCGTGGTTTCTCCTGCAGGAGAGCGACCGGCCGAGCGTCTGCCGTCCGTCCTGGGCTTTGAGCCGGCGTGACACGGCCATCAACGTGCTCCGTCCTCAGAGGCCGAGCACCGGCCGTAATTAATGCTCTTTGACATCATCATCCACGCTGTCACCTAGCAACGGCCCGCCGGCGTTAGTGGTGCGACTACAGAGTTCTGTCACACACGGTCCTGAGAGGACGCCCGCCGGTTACCGTGGAAACGTGAGGCCGACTCCCTCAGTGCCTTCTGCTGCCGGAGCAGATGTGACACATTTACAATCTGAATCTACAGAAGATTTGAAGGCACGCAGAGCAGAGGGATTTTAAAGAGAGAAAAGAATACATTAACACTCTGAGTTCTGAATTTTAGTTGTAATTGAATACCTTAAAATGATCACACTTGTTTGACCTCACATACATGTAATTCCCCTGATCTCCTCTTGCACATTACACCTTTTATAGTAAGATAAGATAAGATAAGATAAGATAAGATAAGATAAGATAAGATAAGATAAGATAAGATAAGATAAGATAAGATAGTCCTTTCTTGATAGGACTATCTTGATAAATTCAGGTGTCACAGCAGCTCAAAGTCAGATACATGTTAAGGGCTCAGACTAAATAAACAATAAATATGATTTAGAAGTATGAAAAATATAAAAAAAAAAGTAAAATAGAAACTGAATAAGTGTACTACAAACTAAGCCTGTGTTGAAAAAAAATAATAAATTTTCCGATTCTAAATCGATTCTCAAATTAATTCCTAAAAATCGATTCGTACATCTAAAGATCTTTTTTTTTCTCTCCATCATTACATTACAACTTTTGGTATTTTTTCGTTTATGCCCAAAAAAAGGAATGTTTTGTTGGACACAAGAATAACTGGCGCCATGTTCTTGCCTTTAAATATGTTTAAAAGTATGAACACATTAAAGTTTTCAGTTATAATGGCATAAATTGTCTATATTTAATTACTTTATATACTGTCTTGGGGTTAAATTTCCATAAAATGCTAAAAACCAAATTTTCAAAAATTAAAAACCGAAATAGGCCGAAAATGGAAAAAATTTAAATGGAATGTGGGAAAAAATAAAACCGATTTCATCCGTCTCTGTTTGCTGCCCTGGATCTGTTTGATAATTCCCGCCACACGATTTCCTCTTTCTGGGAGCTGATTGGTCCTTACAGCATCAGGTGTGGTTATCAGTAAGTGTGTGTAGCGATAAGTCGTGAACTTCTCTCAGAGCTGCTCTCAGCCAATGTCCTTGATGTTATCAGGCGGCTCGGTACAGTTCTGAAAACAGGTCTGCAGATGTTCGTGCGTGAGAGAGCGGAGGGTTAGTGGGGACAGAGTCACCTTGTTTACATTCCACCAGGAAGATTGTGACCAGAGCAATCGGCCAAAAACCGCCCTGTCAAGGCCAGATTATAGTATCAACAATTATATTGCAAAAACAGGCAGCCTCAATAATTTTCCGTCTTTTAGTCTCTGGTTCATCAATGGCGACTCCAATCAGACGAATTTGTGATCAATTTCCGCCAAGCCGAGCTTCCAACTTCTCCTAAGGTCTTGCAGGGAAGCAGTTCTATCAGCATTCTGGGAGCTGATTGGTCCTTACAGCATCTTTAGCTGCCAATACTTGCTGTTGAATCTCAATATAATACTAGTATTAACACGTTGCATAACTAGAGTCATATAATTCATGCAACAGCTCAAAAAACTGTTTTAATAACACTAACCCAAATCAATATCAGAATCGAATCAAATTAAATCTTGATAATCGATTCTGAATATTAAGAATCAGAATTGAATCAATTCTTGACATTTGAATGGATCCCCAGCCCTGCTATGAACTGAATAAGTGTAGTATAAACATAGAAAGTACTATATAATAAATAGTTGGTGATACTAATGTAGCATAAATGAATAGTGTGCAGTTTTTGTTTCTTATTATAAATAGACTCAAGTCAAAGTGCAGCAGAGAAAATGAAAAACGGTTGGGGGAGGTAAGTAGTAAAATGAATCAGTGTAGTAAAATAAACACCTGCAGTATTTTAGATTCCCTGGCACCTTGTGCAGCGTACTTAGAGAGGGACTAAAAAAGAAAAGCTTGCAGTCATTTGTTAGTTGTGTTGAGTCTTTCAGTCTTGTGAAAATCCGTCTTGTGGAGTGAAAATTAAGGCAAAGGCAGGATTTAAATAACTTTCATTAAATGTTGATGGCTCCATTAGCTCCACCAATCACCTAACTTCATAAGGAGAGAAGCAAGACTGACTTTTCTCCAGACGTCTACATGCAAAACACAGGAAAGTGCGAGCACTCGGGGACTTTCATGAACAAGTATGTTTGACAGCCTCGTCTAACCGGCATTTTCTGCATCACTAACAGGCAAGATTAAGTTGTCAAAGGAGCAATATTGCATTTTTTTTCTTTTCTTGTGCCCACAGTCCTTCTGTCTGGCTCACACATGCGCGGGTCGGAGCTAGGGATGGGCGGTATGGACAAAAAAATGTAGATCATTTCTGGCATTTATCCCAATAACGATAAAAATTACGATAAAAAAAATACCGATTCAACTCCATCTTTGTAACTAATAATGTAATGACTCAGATCCGCCATGTTTGTTACACAAAAACCTCATCAACAGGAATTTATCTTTCTTTCTTTCTTTCTTTCTTTCTTTCTTTCTTTCTTTCTTTCTTTCTTTCTTTCTTTCTTTCTTTCTTTCTTTCTTTCTTTCTTTCTGTCTGTCTGTCTGTCTGTCTGTCTGTCTGTCTGTCTGTCTGTCTGTCTGTCTGTCTGTCTGTCTGTCTGTCTGTCTGTCTGTCTGTCTGTCTGTCTGTCTGTCTGTCTGTCTGTCTGTCTGTCTGTCTGTCTGTCTGTCTGTCTGTCTTTCTTTCTTTCTTTCTTTCTTTCTTTCTTTCTTTCTTTCTTTCTTTCTTTCAGCCTCATTTCTTTCAGGCTCATATCCTTCCTTCCTTCCTTCCTTCCTTCCTTCCTTCCTTCCTTCTTTCCTCCTGCGCTCTCCTTCCCTTCCTCTTTTCTTCCTTCCTTCCTTCCTTCCTTCCTTCCTTCCTCTCTCCCTCCCTTCCTCCCTTCCTTCCTTCCTTCCTTCCTTCCTTCTTTCCTCCTGCGCTCTCCTTCCCTTCCTCTTTTCTCCCTTCCTTCCTTCCTTCCTTCCTTCCTTCCTTCCTTCCTTCCTTCCTTCCTTCCTTCCTTCCTTCCTTCCTTCCTTCTTTCCTCCTGCTCTCTCCTTCCCTTCCTCTTTTCTCCCTTCCTTCCTTGTTTCTTTGTTTCCTTCCTCCCTCCTTCCTTCCTTCCTTCCTTCCTTCTTTTTTCCCTTCCTTCCTTCCTTCCTTCCTTCCTTCCTTCCTTCCTTCCTTCCTTCCTTCCTTCCTTCCTTCCTTCCTTCCTTCCTTCCTTCCTTCTTTTTTCCCTTCCTTCCTTCCTTCCTTCCTTCCTTCCTTCCTTCTTTCCTCCTGCTCTCTCCTTCCCATCCTCTTTTCTCCCTTCCTTCCTTGTTTCTTTGTTTCCTTCCTCCCTCCTTCCTTCCTTCCTTCCTTCCTTCCTTCCTTCCTTGTTTCTTTGTTTCCTTCCTTCCTTCCTTCCTTCCTTCCTTCCTTCCTTCCTTCCTTCTTTCCTCCTGCTCTCTCCTTCCCATCCTCTTTTCTCCCTTCCTTCCTTGTTTCTTTGTTTCCTTCCTCCCTCCTTCCTTCCTTCCTTCCTTCCTTCCTTGTTTCTTTGTTTCCTTCCTTCCTTCCTTCCTTCCTTCCTTCCTTCCTTCCTTCCTTCCTTCCTTCTTTCCTCCTGCTCTCTCCTTCCCTTCCTCTTTTCTCCCTTCCTTCCTTGTTTCTTTGTTTCCTTCCTCCCTCCTTCCTTCCTTCCTTCCTTCCTTCCTTCTTTTTCCCTTCCTTCCTTCCTTCCTTCCTTCCTTCCTTCCTTCCTTCCTTCCTTCCTTCCTTCCTTCCTTCCTTCCTTCCTTCCTTCCTTCCTTCTTTTTTCCCTTCCTTCCTTCCTTCCTTCCTTCCTTCCTTCCTTCCTTCCTTCCTTCTTCCCTTCCTCTTTTCTCCCTTCCTTCTCCCCCTTCCTTCCTTCCTTCCTTCCTTCCTTCCTTCCTTCCTTCCTTCCTTCCTTCCTTCCTTCCTTCCTTCTTTCCTCCTGCTCTCTCCTTCCCATCCTCTTTTCTCCCTTCCTTCCTTGTTTCTTTGTTTCCTTCCTCCCTCCTTCCTTCCTTCCTTCCTTCCTTCCTTCCTTCCTTCCTTCCTTCCTTCCTTCCTTCCTTCCTTCCTTCCTTCCTTCCTTCCTTCCTTCCTTCCTTCCTTCCTTCCTTCCTTGCTTTCTGGCTCATATCCTTCCTTCCTTCCTTCCTTCCTTCCTTCCTTCCTTCCTTTCTCATTTCTGTCTTTCCTTCCTTCCTTCCTTCCTTCCTTCCTTCCTTCCTTCCTTCCTTCCTTCCTTCCTTCCTTCCTTCCTTCCTTCCTTCCTTCCTTCCTTCCTTCCTTCTTTCCTCCTGCTCTCTCCTTCCCATCCTCTTTTCTCCCTTCCTTCCTTGTTTCTTTGTTTCCTTCCTCCCTCCTTCCTTCCTTCCTTCCTTCCTTCCTTGTTTCTTTGTTTCCTTCCTTCCTTCCTTCCTTCCTTCCTTCCTTCCTTCCTTCTTTCCTCCTGCTCTCTCCTTCCCTTCCTCTTTTCTCCCTTCCTTCCTTGTTTCTTTGTTTCCTTCCTCCCTCCTTCCTTCCTTCCTTCCTTCCTTCCTTCCTTCTTTTTTCCCTTCCTTCCTTCCTTCCTTCCTTCCTTCCTTCCTTCCTTCCTTCCTTCCTTCCTTCCTTCCTTCCTTCCTTCCTTCCTTCCTTCCTTCTTTTTTCCCTTCCTTCCTTCCTTCCTTCCTTCCTTCCTTCCTTCCTTCCTTCTTCCCTTCCTCTTTTCTCCCTTCCTTCTCCCCCTTCCTTCCTTCCTTCCTTCCTTCCTTCCTTCCTTCCTTCCTTCCTTCCTTCCTTCCTTCTTTCCTCCTGCTCTCTCCTTCCCATCCTCTTTTCTCCCTTCCTTCCTTGTTTCTTTGTTTCCTTCCTCCCTCCTTCCTTCCTTCCTTCCTTCCTTCCTTCCTTCCTTCCTTCCTTCCTTCCTTCCTTCCTTCCTTCCTTCCTTCCTTCCTTCCTTCCTTCCTTCCTTCCTTCCTTCCTTCCTTCCTTCCTTCCTTCCTTCCTTCCTTGCTTTCTGGCTCATATCCTTCCTTCCTTCCTTCCTTCCTTCCTTCCTTCCTTCCTTCCTTTCTCATTTCTGTCTTTCCTTCCTTCCTTCCTTCCTTCCTTCCTTCCTTCCTTCCTTCCTTCCTTCCTTCCTTCCTTCCTTCCTTCCTTCCTTCCTTCCTTCCTTCCTTCCTTCCTTCCTTCCTTCCTTCCTTCCTTCCTTCCTTCCTTCCTTCCTTCCTTCCTTCCTTCCTTCCTTCCTTCACGTACGTTGTGCGTGGATTTAACACAGAACCAGAATCAGTTTTACACAAAAACATCATCAACGGGAATTTATCGTTTTTACCGTGAAATGACAAATTCTTACAGTGGGGAATTTTTTTGACGGTTTATCGTGAACGGTAAAACATCACCCATTCCTAGTTGGAGCCGTCTGCAGTGGAAAAGATTTCAAACCGCCCATCGATCAACAGCTGGAAGTTTCAAATGGCTGGTGTTCAGGTGTTCAGACTGTGTCAGTGAGTTTCTTGGAGGTGTTTACTGCTGGAAAATTGGGGAATAACAGGGCTGCCATACGCTGACACATCAGCCTTTGTTAGAGAAATTACTTGCTCTTCTCCCGGGCTCTCTGATGCTCGGCCTCATGGACAAATTGTCCATTTGGTGAGTGCCGTCTAAATGGAAGTGCGTCCGCGGCGTGTTGCTGCGCCGCGGCACAAAGAAACCGGGGCAGATAGGAATCCAATTATCCAAGGCAAATAATGGATGTCTCATTTAAGATGTGCCGCTGTTTGCGACGGTAGTGGAGGTGCCACAATTTTCCTGGAGCCAGTCTCAATCAAGTGCATCATCTTCCGTTCCGCACCAACTCATATACGGCCGTACGCTGCGAGCTGTCAGGCCGCACGGATCACAATAAATCTTTTGAAGACACGGAAAACAAGGTTTCAAGGGTAGATTTATTTACTCACATGTAGCGTAGGTGGAGGTTCTGAGCAAACGCACGAGGCTGGATCACCTTCAGGTTACAATTCACGATGGTTCTGGAATAAAGAAATAAAGATAATGTTTGAGGCTGTGTGGAAACAAAGGGAAGAATGAGCCGTGCAAATGCGGCCGTGTACAACGGCAGGCGTGTACAACGGCAGGCGTCTACAGTTAGCACATGCTGTAGCTACACAAAGGCAACGTGGTCGTCTTTGTTTGCATTTGATGTTGAACATTTCTCCTCATTTCCATCTGTTTAAGCTTCAGAAGGTTTAAAACGTTTGCATGTTCCACTTTGTAAACATTTTGGGGCAACAAGATTCAGTGGTTTTATCCGTTTAACGGCGTCAACCTCGTGCTGTTCTCTAGAAATGTGCAGCAATAGTTCCCGCTCTTTCTCAGGTTTTTACTCCAGAAGGAAGGAAGGAAGGAAGTAGGAAAAGGGAGTAAGGAAGGGAGAAAAGATGGAAGGGAGGGAGAATGAAAGGAAAGAAGGGAGAAAAGGAAAGAAGACAGGGAGGAAGGAATGGAGAAAAGGAAAGAAAGAAGGGAGGGAAGAAGGAAGGAAGGGAGAAAAGATGGAAGGAAGGAAGGAAAGAAGGAAGGAAGTAGGAAAGGGAGTAAGGAAGGGAGAAAAGATGGAAAGAAGAAAGGAAGTAGGAAAGGGAGTAAGGAAGGGAGAAAAGATGGAAGGAAGGAAGGAAGGGAGAAAAGATGGAAGGGAGGGAGAAAGAAAGGAAAGAAGGGAGAAAAGGAAAGAAAGAAAGAAGGGAAGAAGGAAGGAATGCAGAAAATAAGGAAAGAAGGAAGGAAGGAAAAGCAAAGAAGGTAAAAAAGGAACGAATGACGAAAGGGAGGTAGGAAGAAAAAGGAGTAAAGGAGGGTAAAAAAGGAGGAAAAGAGGAAAGGAAGAAGGAAGGAGAGAGCAGGAGGAAAGAAGGATAGAAGAATTGGGTCATTTTGACCCAAAGACAGTACAAGGGTTAAAACCTGAATATTGGGTCATGTAAACGCCAAACGGAATATCCCCATCAAACGGAACAGGAATTTGTTTTCTGCACATGCTCTGTTCACAAGGAATCCTGGTCTTTTGAGTCCAGGAAGTTCAGGAGGAGACTAATCACTTCATAAATGTAATGAAGGATATGAACATTTCTGCATTTGTAGACGGTAGAAAGTACCGGGATAGAAGATTTACAAGAAGGTGAGAGAAAAGTTGCTGAAGCAGCATTTGTTTTGAATTTGGATACAGGAAGAAGAAGCAGAAATGACGGGAATTGCGTCATCACGTTCTCCGTGCGTCGCTGGTTTGATCCAGATATCCTGAATGATTAATCACCATGTAAATGGAATATTCCGAATGTCTTAGTAACCGGAATATTAGCAATAACCCGAATTTTGACTGCATGTAGTCATAGGTGTGGCTTCTCCTGCAGCGTCTGCCGTCTGTCCTGGGCTTTGAGCCGCCGTGGCCATCAACGTGCGTTGAACATTTCTCCTCATTTCCATCTGTTTAAGCTTCAGAAGGTTTTAAACGTTTGCATGTTCCACTTTGTAAACATTTTGGTTGCAACAAGATTCAGTGGTTTTATCCGTTTTATCCGTTTAACAGCGCCGACCTCGCGCTGTTCTCTAGAAATGTGCAGCAATAGTTCCCGCTCTTTCTCAGGATTTTACTCCAAACACCATTTAAAGCTTTGAACTTGTGCATCTGCCCTTGTAAACCTGAGTCAGACCTCTTTGTTGGAGGAGCCGGGCTTTTTCTTATTGTGCTAACTTGCATGGAAGCCAAATGTGAAATGAAACTAATCCTCATTTAGCCGGGGACTCAATGGAATCCCCTCAAGGACTCCTGGAATTCCCAGCGCTCCCGGTGCGGGATCCACTGTTCTGGGCTACAATTGTAATGACTTCTAATCTTGTAATCACAGATGTCTCCTTTGCAAAGAAGTGGCTGACATCATCAGTGAGCGCCCCGTAATGCACTGAGCTGATTATACCCGGCTGGTGGTGCCAATTACCGTCCACAAATCAGATCCGCGGCTTCTGACTGTCTGACGGAGATTTGCCATCACACGGAAGTTTCAAAGGTCCTTGAGGGGGTTATTCCGAAGGTCCTGGAGGGCATCTTACAATTAATTCCTCAGAGGAAATTAACCTCAGTCATTTCATATTATTTCTCTATCTGGGGATTAGGACAATGACGTCTGCAGAGATGACTGTGGAGCTTTGATGTTTCCCCCCTGCAGTAACAGCAGACAGCTCCTAACTCTAATTATCCTGTAAACATGGCTGAATAGGAGTTTTTAATATTCAATATGAGCTCTTCAGGTAGTGCTGAGTGTGATTTGAAATGCTTCCCTCCGTCTTTACATGCTGTGAGCATTTGGAAACTGAGGAGAACAAAACTGAACATTTACTTCCTTGTAATAGTTTTCATTGTCTGTCTCGTTTGGCCCCTAGTTTGGACCCGTTTTGGCCCCATTTTGGTTCTGTTTGGCCCCTAGTTTGGCCCTGTTTTGGCTCGGTTTGGCCCCGTTTGGCCCTTAGTTTGGCCCCGTTTGGCCCCTAGTTTGGCCCCTAGTTTGGCCCCTAATTTGGCCCCGTTTGGCCCCTAGTTTGGCCCTGTGTTTGGCCCCTAGTTTGGCCCCTAGTTTGGCTCAGTTTGGCCCCTAGTTTGGCCCTGTTTGGCCCCTAGTTTGGCCCCGTTTGGCCCCTAGTTTGGCCCCTAGTTTGGCCCCATGTGGCCCCTAGTTTGGCCCCTAGTTTGGCCCCTAGTTTGGCCCCTAGTTTGGCCCCTAGTTTGGCCCCTAGTTTGGCCCCTAGTTTGGCCCCGTTTTGGCCCCTAGTTTGGCCCCTAGTTTGGCCCCTAGTTTGGCCCCTAGTTTGGCCCCGTTTTGGCCCCTAGTTTGGCCCCTAGTTTGGTCCCTAGTTTGGCCCTGTTTGGTCCCTAGTTTGGCCCTGTTTCTGCTCGGTTTGGCCCCGTTTGGCCCTTAGTTTGGCCCCGTTTGGCCCCTAGTTTGGCCCCTAGTTTGGCCCCTAGTTTGGCCCCGTTTGGTCCCTAGTTTGGCCCTGTGTTTGGCCCCTAGTTTGGCCCCTAGTTTGGCTCCGTTTGGCCCCTAGTTTGGCCCTGTTTGGCCCCTAGTTTGCCCCCTAGTTTGGCCCCTAGTTTGGCCCCTAGTTTGGCCCCTAGTTTGGCCCCTAGTTTGGCCCCTAGTTTGGCCCTGTTTGGCCCCGTTTGGCCCCGTTTGGCTCCGTTTGGCCCCGTGGTGGAATATCAACCTACCACCAGCCGCCCAATATTTGGTACTAAAGTGGATTTACTTGCTATCCTAAGAATAAAGCCCATTCTGCTGCTGCAGATGTCGTACACGTACATGTACATGTACACGTACATGCGTCCACTGCACACGACACCGTCCTTGTTGAGTCTCGCTATCAAACCTGCTCCACCAGGAACACTGAAAACTGAAAACTGGTATTTGTGTGGCGGGAAAGAGACGGTGCCGCACGTGCAACACAGAGGAAACTGCAGATTTTACGTGACGTAGCAAGGAGCCGTTTAAATCGTTTCCATATGTTTGCATAAAGTAAACAGTCTTAGCTTTCGAGCATAATCAAACAAAACAAATCCAAACTTGATTGAATTATTCAAAGGTGAGTTCACTGGTTTAAAATATATTTACACACAGAATAAAATCTATAAGTTATATCCAATATAATCATAATCAACATATTATGACAGTTATCATCATTTATCTATTTTAAGAGGTTTTCTGTTGTTTCTTTCTCACTAAATGCCTACAAATATTGCATTAATGTTATCAGTAGTAGGATATATGTTGTTCTGGACTAAAAGCTCCTCCGTGTACTGGAGTGTACCCGCACACTGAAACCTTGACACAATTCTCCAAAACATTGTTTTAATATATTTCAGGAAGGAGATATTTGGAAAACAGAGAAATCAGGTCTCGCTGTCAGGATTAATTTATTATGTAGAACTGTAGAACTTTCCATTTGATGACTGAACTGATTTTCTGATCAATTCATTTATTTCTGTGGCATTTAGAACATTTTCTTTGTTTAGATTAGCAGAACTGACATTTAGGAGATAAGTAATTCTGCCAATCATCCCACTAAACAGTGACCAGAAGATTCATGAAATAAATGCTGAGTAGTCTAGATGTGTTAAGCCGGGCAGACATTGTGCGATTATCGGCTCGTTTTGAACCGATTTTCCAGCCGTGCGACTATTTTCTGGATCGGGCCGGATTTTGACCCAATCGTTGCTCGTGCCTCTTGCAGTAAACGTGGGGTAACGACGAGAGATTAACACCTCACGACGAGAGATTAACACCTCACGACGAGCTCCCGATCACAAATCGTGTGCTCGCAAGAAAATCAAGCGTGTTTGAAATCCTGGTCGTGCTGCGACCCGATTCACCTCATCCTTTCACAGACAGCATGCACAATCTCTGATGTCACGTCAAAAACTATTATTTGTAGTTTTAAGTGTTGCAAATTCACATTACAAATCATGTTTTAATAGCAGAAAAAAAAGACGGCATTTCCCACGTCTGCCCAGCCAATTCCTTGTCCAATCACGACGTTGTCTAATCTTTTTTAATTTATCGCCACACAGAATGCCACAAATTGCTAAAGGCTGATTTATGGTTCCGCGTTACACCAACGCAGAGCCTACGGCGTAGGGTACGCGGCGACACGCACCGTAAAGTTATGCCGTCGATTTAACGCAGAACCATAAATCAGGTTTAAGGCAGCGCGTTTGTTTTTGCTGAACATCTTCGGTGTCTCCCACTTCGGGGTTCCTCCTCTTCCACTTCTTTTTGACGTTGCAGTTCCAGTAACAGAAGTCCAACGTGAGGATTATGATGGTATAGTGTGAGCAGACGGAGCATCCGAGCATCAGTACAGTGTGAGACCATAAATCGTGAGCTGTGAACTTTTGAACTCAGAGATCTAGTCGTGCAGTTTGAGATGGGGCTGAATCAAACCATTTAAAATATCACACAGTGTCTGCCCAGCTTTAGTCGTGGGTTGTGACTGCTGGAGTCTTTGGGGCAGCAGGTGAAACGTTTAGGTGTCCAGGTTTGTTTCAGGCCGTCAGGACGTCCTTCGTGTCGGGGGAAACGGAGGATCTGGGAGAAATATCCTTTAAATAAAGGAGTCTTTTTCTTTTTTCTGAGAAAAAGTCTATAATTAATTTTTTGTTTGAGAAAGGAAATTATTCTTTACTTAAGGTCTGGCAAATTGTAAAGATAATAACTTTGGAAAGACTGGAATCAGGGCCATCCATCAGAGCCGTGTAATCTGCAGGACGCAGCGTTGCCTCCCACGCCCCGCTTCCCCTCGCTCGTCAGGTGAAGCCGACTGGAAAGCCTTTGCAGAGGTCACCGCATCCCGGGAAGAGTTAATGCACAGCCTTGGCAGCCGCATACCATCTTTAATAATCCAATATTCATCATAAAGACAGTGATGATGAGGTCATATGTAAAATGAGTGGATGGTAGACATGCTAGAGTGACTCTTCCCCCCTCATCCGCCCTCATCCGCCCGCCGCCGCCGCCGCAGCAGAGCTGCAGCTCCGACTCCAGCTCTGACTCCATCTCTGACTCCAGCTCTGACTCCAGCTCTGACTCCAGCTCTGACTCCAGCTCTGACTCCTCCAGCTCTGACTCCATCTCTGACTCCATCTCTGACTCCAGCTCTGACTCCTCCAGCTCTGACTCCAGCTCTGACTCCAGCTCTGACTCCATCTCTGACTCCATCTCTGACTCCAGCTCTGACTCCTCCAGCTCTGACTCCAGCTCTGACTCCAGCTCTGACTCCAGCTCTGACTCCAGCTCTGACTCCATCTCTGACTCCATCTCTGACTCCAGCTCTGACTCCAGCTCTGACTCCTCCAGCTCTGACTCCAGCTCTGACTCCAGCTCTGACTCCATCTCTGACTCCAGCTCTGACTCCAGCTCTGACTCCATCTCTGACTCCAGCTCTGACTCCAGCTCTGACTCCATCTCTGACTCCAGCTCTGACTCCAGCTCTGACTCCATCTCTGACTCCAGCTCTGACTCCAGCTCTGACTCCAGCTCTGACTCCAGCTCTGACTCCAGCTCTGACTCCTCCAGCTCTGACTCCAGCTCTGACTCCATCTCTGACTCCAGCTCTGACTCCAGCTCTGACTCCAGCTCTGACTCCAGCTCTGACTCCAGCTCTGACTCCATCTCTGACTCCAGCTCTTTGAGAAAAAAGTCAAAATGCAGAGAAAAAAAGATGAAATGTCAAGAAAAAAAGTTGAAATGTCAAGAAAAAAAGTTGAAATGTCAAGAAAAAAGTCAAAATGTTGAGAAAAAAAGATGAAATGTCAAGAAAAAAAGATGAAATGTCAAGAAAAAAAGTTGAAATGTCAAGAAAAGTCAAAATGTTGAGAAAAAAAGTCAAAATGTCGAGAAAAAAGTCAAAATGTCGAGAAAAAAAGATGAAATGTCAAGAAAAAAAGTTGAAATGTCAAGAAAAAAGTCGAAATTTCAAGAAAAAAGTCAAAATGTTGAGAAAAAAGTCAAAATTTTGAGAAAAAATGTCAAAAGGTAGAGAAAAAAAGTCAAAAGGTAGAGAAAAAAAGTCAAAATGTTGAGAAAAAAAGTCAAAATGTCGAGAAAAAAAGATGAAATGTCAAGAAAAAAGTCAAAATGTGGAGATTAAAGGGGACCTATTATGAAAACAAGGTTTTCTCTTGCTTTAACATAAAGTTTTTTTCTCTCTTTTCAGCTCTGACTCCTGCTAACTGAGAGTTGGAGATTCTGCTCTCGGCCTCCCTGATGAGGGATAAGGGACAAGGAAACTCTGACTCTGTCGGGCAAATGAGATGGGGTTCCTTCTGCAGAGGAGAGGAATGAGAAAGAGGAAGAGGTTTGGACACGGCGGCGGCCCGGCCGGCGCTGCTGATGCTTAGCACTGTTGACAAATGAAGCTAAAGAGAAAGAAAGGGGACGTTCGACCAGAAATGTGATTGTTTGAATTTAAATTTAAACGTGTGCTCAACAAGGACATCGGATGGAGATTATGGAGGAGAATCTACGCGATGGAAAAAATGACCTTTCATCTGCGAATAAAAGCGGTGACTTTACACAAAACTGGAGAAAATTGACATTATTCAAAGACAAAGACAATGCTCACTCAACTTAATGAGGATTGGTATGCCCCCTCTTGTACTATTTTACTTTATTTTATGTTATGTACTGTTACATGTATATATATACAAAAATAACTAAATAAAGAGTTTAAAAAAAAAATGTAAATGTGTGCAAGGATCAGAAATTTAGCCTCTAGTTCTCTAGACGCTCTGCTCCCTCTGCTCTGCTCACACTATATGATCATAATCCTCACGTTGGACCTCTGTTACTGGAACTGGAGGCCGGTTTTGGGGCAGGGGTGGGCTGTTCCCACCCAAACGTGTGTCCTGCCCACCCGATCAAAGGTTATGGGGATCTTTTTTTTTTTTTATAAATAAATGTTTTTATTAATATAAAAAAATATCACAGAATATCTGTACCGTTTCTGATTGGGTGGGCACTGCGCATCATTTTTAGGCACAACAATGAACGCATACCGCAAAAGTTGTGTCTCGGCGGAGGGACCGGCATCCCAGCAAAATGAGAAACAGAGAAGAGAAGTGTTCAGAACAGCAGACAGAGGCACACTGAAGCTGATTTATGGTTCCGCGTTACACCAACGCAGAGCCTACGGTGTAGGGTACACGGCGTCGCGCCCCGTACGGTGCGGGTCGCCGCGTTACCTACGCCCTAACCCTACCCTATGCGTATGGTTGGGCAGACGTGGGAAATGCCGTCTTTTTTTTCTGCTATTAAAACATGATTTGTAATGTGAATTTGAAACACTTTAAACTACAAATAATAGTTTTTGACGTGACATAGGGCTGGGCGATATATCGAGATTTTAATATATATCGATATATTTTCAAACGCAATATGGTACGAGACAATATCGTTTATATCGATTTAAAAAAAAAATGTTTTTTTTTTTTTTTTTTTTTACGATTTTGATATAGCTTATTTTGTGAGAAATGGATTTGAATGTTTTATTTGAGATTTGCACAAATGTTTTGTTATTTGCACAACTGTCAACCTCAGTGGAAAAGTCCACCCGTTACTGTCTACATTGTATTAATTGCACAGCGTATTTTAATTTAATTGTTATGCAGGAAAGGGATATTTGTTTTATTTTATTCAAGAAGCATTTTTATTCTATATATGCAGGCAGTTTATTTTTATTTCATTTGTTTTATACATTTTGATATTGTGCAGACCTCTGTTAATAAAGGAACCTGTGTGACATTTGGCACGACATTGTAATAAAACTGACTGTTTTTTAAGGGTTTGCCTCAGAAAAAATGAAGCTAACAGAGATGCTAACAGAGATGCTAACAGAGATGCTAACAGAGATGCTATGCTATAATGCTTTGGGGGAAACCACAATTATGGCAAAGAAAAAATATCGATATGTATCGAGTATCGCCATTCAGCTAGAAAATATCGAAATATGACTTTTGGTCCATATCGCCCAGCCCTAACGTGACATCAGAGATTGCGCATGCTCTCTGCGAAAGGATGAGTCCAATCGGGTCGTAGCTGCTTCTACTGTGAGATTCCTTTACGAGGAGTGACCAGGATTTCAAACACGTTAGATTTTCTTGCAAGCACACGATTTGTGATCGGGAGCTCGTGAGGTGTTAATCTCTCGTCGTGAGCTGTTAATCTCTCGTCGTTACCCCACATTTACTGCACGAGGCACGACCAACGATTGGGTCGAAATCCGGCCCGATCCAAAAAAAAGTCGCACGACTTGAAAATCGGCTGAAAACGAGCCGATAATCGCACGGTGCCTGCCCGGCTTAACGTGCCATCCTGGGCTTTGAACCCCCAAAGCTGCAGCCCGTGTTCTGGATCCCTCGGTAATGAGGAAACCTGATAGAAGACGGGGGTTAACGGCGGTGGAGGCTCCACTGCCCTTCTCCACATCTCCACATCTCCACAGCGTGAATACTAAACAACGACACAAAGCAGCCTAGAGCCATGGATGATTTACTAAAAGAGGCTCCTAAGGTGTCCACATCTGCAAAAGAGCAAAGCAAGCCGACTAATGACTCCCTTCAAGTCATTTTAGGATTTGTTTAGGCTCTTTTATGTTTAATGTTACTTGTTAAAGCCTAGATTTAAATTAGTCAGCAATAACTTTAAATCTCTTGGTTATGTGCATTACTAAACGTTCATATTTATATTTTTCACTTTTGTAGTCATTTTTTATTTCCTAGTGGTCTGTCTAAATGACTTGGTAGTAACTGCCATCTCTTATGTAAATTTGCTTTTCTTGAGAAATTTGCACCCAAAACTAACCAGAGGAACTTTGACTATAACATTTATGGGTTCATATTCTCAGGAATCATAGGTTATTTTGGGAGATGTTGCATATAAATTAATGTCATACATAATTTGAATGTGGTTAAGGTTCTTTAGGTATCGCTTTACTGATGTGAAACATTCATGTTATCCAGTTATGCTTAAAATGTTTTATTTGATTTGTTTATTTGCACAACATAAAAAAAAACGGTACAAAAGTTTAAATGAACATAAAAGCATGAAAATATGTGCAGGTGAGAAAGGAAGCCCTAAATGGGCTCATTCAAAGTTCTCACCAAGAAGATACATTGTATTGAAAATACATTGTATTGAAATAATAGCAAGAACAAAAAACAAAAAACAGAAAAAAAACAAATGTATAACTAAAATCCCCCTTTTACCTCAATAAGCAAAAAATAAAACTACTTAATGGAGTTTGTTCAATAGGATCCAGAGGGTGGGTGGGTAATGTCTGGGGTTATGATTTTATTTTTATTTATTTATATATTTATTTATTTTTGCCCTTGTATGTGTTAATTTTGCAGTGTTATACTTAATAATATGGGCATTACTTTTTTTTTTTTTTTGTTTTTTTTTTGTTATTACATTTATCTATTCATTTGTTGTTGTTATGTATTGGTGTTTTTTTGTTAAAATATCATATACATGCCCCATGTTGTTTTTTCAGAAAAAGGAAAAAAGAAATAAAAATTTGATCACAAAAAAAAAAAACAATGACACGTCTGCCTCATACGGAAGAGTATTAGGGCCACTTAAAAAAAATAAAAAGAATTCTGAGAAAAAAGTCAGAATTCAGACTTTAATCTCAGAATTCTTAGAAAAAAGTCAGAATTCTGACTTAAATCTCAGAATTCTGAGAAAAAAAGTCAGAATTCTGACTTTAATCTCAGAATTCTGAGAAAAAAGTCAGAATTCTAGGCCACTAAAAAAAAATAATAATAATTCTGAGAAAAAAGTCAGAATTCTGAGAAAAAAGTCAGAATTCTGACTTTAATCTCAGAATTCTGAGAAAAAAGTCAGAATTCTAGGCCACTAAAAAAAAAAATTAATAATTCTGAGAAAAAAATCAGAATTCTGAGAAAAAAGTCAGAATTCTGACTTTTTTCTCAAAAATTAAAAGAATTCTGAGAAAAAAGTCAGAATTCTTTTTATTTTTAAGTGGCCCTAATACTCTTCCGTAGCCTCAACCCCCCCCCCCCCCCCCCCCCCCCCCCCCCCCAACCCCCCAAACACACTTCTCCCGCAGATAAAAGCATCAACACTCACAGTCTCTGCAGTCCGGTGTAGAGCGCCATATCCACGTCTCTCAGAGTCTGCAATCCCGTCCAGTTCTCTATGTGTCTGCAAACAGCAAGAAGGAGGAAAGAGGAGAGAACATGAGACACCTTGTTCCTCTGATGAGAAAGGGAGGCAAACCAGTTAGACGTGACAGGGAGGGGGAAAAAAACTCTTTTTTTTTGTAAGTTCCAGGTTGCAAATTAACTGGCTGTGTGTTGTCAAAAGTTTTTGAGTCTACATTCATTTAAACTGCAATTACTGGAACGGCTCTGACGGAGCGCTCTCCGCTGCCCTCAGTTAGATTTAATTGCCAAGAAGCAGCTTCTGAGGTTTAATCTATGGAAGGGAAATGTAAGGGGGATAGACCTCATAAACACTGCAAGATGAGTTTACTTCTGTTAGCGCTGTCAGTCTCCACGGGGAGAAAAGTCTTTCTGTGCGCCGGGATAAGGAAAAGTGGAGCCGGTGCCTTTTAAATTAGCTCTCTGAAAAAGGCCATCTAAAAATAAAAGTGTTTGTTACGGTTTGGAGATGGACAACCTGCAGGAGGGGCGACGGCTCCGCGACGCTCGGGGAAATCAAGGTATATTTGGGAAAAACAGAACATATTTTCAAAAGCTTATTTAGACTTTATCCTGAAAGTGAAATATCAAGTGAACTGGACGAGCCGACCCGCTAGACGCATGCAGAGAATGATTGATAAACTCACATACATCTGGATACAGAAGCCAAGGAATGCAAATCAAACATTACATTTAAAAGAATAATAAAAGCCAGTTTGATGAAGAAATATCATGATAATTGTTAAGTTAGGTGGGTTTTCTTTTTTTCCTCTCTCTCTTTTTAGCACCATTGTCATATTTTGTTTCTTTGAATCAAAAAAGAATATGACTATCTGTGTTTGACGACAGCTATTTTGTGTTCCCCTCAGCCTGACAACTCAGAGAAGGAGGAAAGAAACCAGATTCTGCAGTGTCTGTACAGCCGCCCGGATGATCGTCCAGTGTGATGTGGATCTACGAGACAATAAGATTCTGCTCCTCAAAGTTACGGAACCACGGGAGCAATGCGTGAAACCACAACTAACTCTGGCCGGAACAACAACAACAACTCTGCCAGTCGAAAAAAAGTTGAAATGTCGAGAAAAGTCGAAATGTCGAGAAAAAAGTCGAAATGTTGAGAAAAAAAGTGGAAATGTCGAAAAAAAGTGGAAATGTCGAGAAAAAGTCGAAATGTCGAAATTAATGTTGAAGTACAATTTCGAGAAAAAAGTCAAAATGTTGAGAAAAAAAGTTGAAATGTCGAGAAAAAAAGTCAAAATGTCAAGAAAAAAAGTCAAAATGTCAACAAAAAAAGTTGAAATCTCGAGAAAAAAAGTCGAAATGTCGAGAAAAAAGTTGAAATATCTAGATTAAAGGGGATCTATTATGAAAAACAGGTTTTTTCCTGCTTTAACATATATAAAGTGTTTTTTTCTTGCTTTAACATATATAAAGTGGTCTCCCCTCAGCAACTCAGAGAAGGCAACCAAATTCTGCAGTGTCTGTACAGCCGCCCGGATGATCGTCCAGTGTGATGTGGATCTACGAGCCAATAAGATTCTGCTCCCCAAAGTTACGGAACCAAAAGTGCGATTTACATAGTTTGGCCTCCGATATGTGAAACCACGCCCACAACTAACTCCACCGGCCAGAGCTTCCTCCATTTTCTACACGTCATTCATTCAGCCAATCAGCACAGAGCCTCATTATCATAGCCCCGCCCACTCAGAATCCTGCATAGATAATGAGGTTAGAGAATGGGATGATAAAGACAAAAGCTTGTTTTTAAAGACATTCAAGGCCCGTTTAAAATAGGTATTAGATGCCATAATAGGCACCCTTTAAATTACGATTATTGGATAGTGTATGTTTTTTTTAAATTGCATAATATGTAATTTTTTTTTTATTATTAAATTCATTGAAATTTGATTTCTTAGGAAAAAGGGACAGATAAAATAAGCTTCTTTCTGTTCCCTTTCATTCAAGGAAAGAGATTTTTTGTAATTATATTGAACTGTTTTGTTTTTCTTTTAATGAATGAAATAAAGAATCTAAATAAATAAATAAATAAATAAATAAATAAATGTACACAAAAACATAAACATCTTAAGATAAAACATACGGGACTGTCTCAGAAAATTAAAATATTGTGATAAAGTTATTTATTTTCTGTAATGCAATTAAAAAAAAATCATATATTCTGGATTCATTACAAATCAACTGAAATATTGAATCAACTGAAATATTGCAAGCCTTGTATTATTTTAATATTGCTGATCATGGCTTACAACTTAAGAAAACTCAAATATCCTATCTCAAAAAATTTGAATATTCTGGGAATCTTAATCTTAAAGTGTAAACCATAATCAGCAATATTAAAATAATAAAAGGCTTGCAATATTTCAGTTGATTTGTAATGAATCCAGAATGTATGACATTTTTGTTTTTTTAATTGCATTACAGAAAATAAAGGACTTTATCACAATATTCTAATTTTCTGAGACAGTCCTGTAAATACTTCCTCATTCATCTGCACAAAGACGCTCATGCAGCCGAAGACCAGCGTGGGTTAATGAGACATGAGCTGGAAAATAAAACCCCTGTGCATCTGGTGGACGATGACACAACCAGACCCGGGACTCTTTACGTGCACCGGTCGCCGTGTGCTGCGTTAGCTGCGAGCTGCGGAACCAGGAGGCCGGATCTGCCAAACGCAACCGTCTCTGCTGGAACGTCACCGTGCAGGACTTTAGCTCACAGGCGAGCCAGTTTCTGCCGCGCAGCCTGCCAGATGAGCGCCGTTAGCAATTAGAGAACATGTGACACTCTTCCTGGATATTTTTCCAGTAATTGGCTTTTACAGTTTCAATTACATCATGAACAGCAGCAGCTTGGACAGTAATGCGAGCTGAGACCGGGGAAATCAAGCTTCAAATTAGCAAATACTTGCACAAAGAACCTGCTGTGTAGTGGTCTTTTTACTGGGACTTGGGCGGCCCCTTATGATGTATTGGAAAAAAAACAACAAAAAAAGAGCCTCAGTACTGTCTCTTTGGCAGCTTTCAGGCTAAAAGTCTGATGTCACCCTGTTTCACCCACACTGCTTTACTGTCATCCAAATTCCACCCATTGGTAAACTTGTGCCCAGTTGTGCTTTCAGAAGGTTGGCCAACCCGTGGCTCTAGAGCCGCATGTGGCTCTTTGGTGCCGCCCTAGTGGCTCCTGGAGCTTTTTCAAAAATGTTTGACCTTTTTTTTTCTTTTTTTGTTCTGTTTTTCTCTTTTCTTTCTCTTTTTTTCTTTTTTTTTCTTTTTTCTTCTTTTTTTCCTTTTTTCTTTTTTCCTTTTTAATCTTGGACATTTCGACCTTTTTCTCGACATTTTGACTTTTTTCTCAACATTTCGACTTTTTTCACAAAATTTTGATTATTTCCTCGACATTTCGACTTTTTTCTCAAGATTGCACTTCAACATTAATCTCGACATTTCGACTTTTTTCTCGAAATTTTGACTTTTTTTTCGACATTTCGACTTTTTTCTCGACATTTCGACTTTTTTCTCAAGATTGTACTTCAACATTAATCTCGACATTTCAACTTTTTTCTCGAAATTTTGACTTTTTTTTCGACATTTCGCCTTTCGCCATTTGCCTTCATTCTAAGGCTGATACAAAACTTGTCATTTTTTGCGGCTCCACACATATTTGTTTTTTGTGTTTTTGGTCCAATATGGCTCTTTCCACATTTTGGTTTGCTGACCCTTGATCTACAGCTTCTGTAAAGTGTTTCATGTTGTCAGTTGTGTGGGATATAGTGACATCTGGTGGCACAAGCTGCAAAATACAACCAAGGGAACGTCCCTCCTTCAGCCCAAAGTGCTGTGGTGAGAAAGGCAAAGTTGGTTCTGAGCCGCTGGTCAGGGATCAGAAACTTCACTCTGATCAACAGTTTGGCAGTTTCATGTTTTATGTAAAGCACTTTGCGTTGCATTTTTTATTTGAATGAAAAGCGCTACACAAATAAAGTTTGATTTGATTTGATTCGGCTGCTACTTTAACCGCGCCACATCTGCCATCCTTTGCTTGCTTGTAGGTAGGTACTTGATAACGTACTGTTTTTTCCATTTCTTTTGTAGCCTCTAACACTTCACCGGATACTGTTTTTGAACATTTTATTACAAATTACTGGCCTTGATTTCCCAAAGTTGAAAGAAACTTCAACAGTGATTGTGCGTAGCTGTTGCTATGTGCACGGTATGTCCACTTGAAGAAAGAAATAATAGATAAATAAATAAATCCTGACCCTGATTGGTTTCTCTGATCGCTGTTCAGACTCGGTCGGACTGAGAATCAGCCGGTTTCACCGCAGAGATTTTTAATTTGTAAAAATGTCAAAAACAGAACATCTTTCTTTATCTGCAAAACACGGAAACATGGAAGAAAGAAACGTCACGCTGAAATACAATCCTTCATCAGAGCGAGTTGATATGATGAGGAGGATGGAAAAACATTGATTCTTATATCTAGTTAGAAAATTGCTAACTTTTAGTTCCTTTGTAATAGATAGATAGATGAAAAATCAGTGTAATATCTAAAACACTGCTCCTCAAAAGAAAAGTCAGACAGGATTTGCGTATTTCTCTGTCTACAGAGCAAAACAACTCAAGATTCCTGGATTCTGGAGGGATTTCAAGGGTGCGAGGTTGATCCGGACATCTGTGACGGCCAATTCCTCAGATACCGCTGCATCAAGACCTGTCATTGATCAACAGCTGATCAATAGCTAATGACCAGATGAGCACTAATAAGAGGTATCCAGAAGTATCAGATAAAATAATTCAGAGCTGCATTCTTCAACAGAACAGGACTGTCTCAGAAAAATGAATATTGTGATTTTCTGTAATGCAATAAAAAAAAAATGTCATACATTCTGGATTCATTACAAATCAACTGAAATATTGCAAGCCTTTTATTATTTTAATATTGCTGATCATGGTTTACAGTTTAAGAAAACTCAAGTATCCTATCTCAAAAAATTAGAATATTCCGGGAATCTTAATCTTAAACTGTAAGCCATAATCAGCAATATTATTTTGTATTTTTGTATTTTTTTTGTATAATTGACCTGTACAATTGTAAAATTGTAAATAGGTTATGTTTATTTTTATTCAGAACTGTCCCTTTTTCTTTTTCTTTTCTTTTCTCTCTCTACCTCAAACTGCTGCACCTTATATGTTTATACTGTTTATTCTGTATCATAGAAATTCCACATTTGTTTTATTGTTTATTTTATTTTATCACCAAAGAGCGAAATTACCGGAGTCAAATTCCTTGTTGGACAATGTTCGAACCTGGAAACCAATAAAGATGATTCTGACTCTGATTCTGATTAAAATAATAAAAGGCTTGCAATATTTCAGTTGATGTGTAATGAATCCAGAATGTATGACATTTTTCTTTTTTTAATTGCATTATAGAAAATAAAGAACTTTATCACAATATTCTAATTTTCTGAGACAGTCCTGTAAGTAAGAAAGTGCTGACATGTCTCCAGACATCACTAACTGTTTGGACATACTGATGAAACGGATGAAATTAAAAGTCCTCATCTGACTAGAAGATGACTGACTGGAGTTTACTCAGGAAAACCTGAGCGAGCATCTGCAGCTTCAAGGTAATTTAGTGTTGAAGTGAATCACACAGTCAATCATAGCCATCACGGCAAAAGTGCTAATAGCGAACCGCCGAGTGCAAATGAAAAGTGATGTTGCAGCCGTAACCGGCTCGGTCTGGCGGAGACGGCAGAGTCACGCTGCTGCAGAGATCAGCGGGGAAACGGGGGCAGCTGGATCTGAAGGCTGAGCTGAGTCACTAATGTGACCTGCGAGCTGAAAGGGCCGAGGCCCCTGGAGACGATCGCCTTGTTCCCTCCGCCCCGGAGAGACGGGAACGGCTCAGAGGAAGGTGAGTCCCGACCCCGGGCTCTTCACGGACCACGACGTTCCTCTCACACAGCAAGAGCACAGGAAACACAGCTCTACTATTTGTACAGCAGCAGGGCGTTTACTTTTCATGGAATAATTATTTTCATCCACATTAATGGAATAATAATTCAGGTTGCGGGTCCCGGCACAGTACATCCAAGTGATCGCCGCAACTTTGTGGCGCTCGAAACCCGGAGACTGTCGGGGGGGGCTGATAAGAGGGAGGGGCCGAGGAAGGCGTTGAATTGAGGGAGGTGTGTTTATCAGTAAGTGTGTGTGTAGCGATAAGTCGTGAACTTCGCCTCAGAGCTGCTCTCAGCCAATGTCCTTGATCTTATCAGGCGGTACAGTTCTGAAAACAGGGATCCACAGGTGTTCGTGGGAGAGGGGAGGGTTAGTGGGGGCAGAGTCACCTTGTTTACATTCCACCAGGAAGATTGTGACCAGAGCGATCGGCCGAAAAAACCGCCCTGTCAAGGCCAGATTATAGAATCAACAATTATATTGCAAGAACAGGCAGCCTCAGCAATTTTCCTTCTGCCTTTTAGTCTGTGGTTCATCAATGGCGACTCCAATCAGACGAATTTGTGATCAATTTCCGCCAAGCCGAGCTTCCAACTTCTCCAAGGTCTTGCAGGAAAGCAGTTATAACAGCATTCTGGGAGCTGATTGGTCCTTACAGCATCTTTAGCTGCCAATACTTGCTGTTGAATCTCAATATAATACTAGTAGTAATATGTTGCATAACTACAGTCATATAATTCATGCAACAGCTGAAAAAACAGTTTTAATAACACTAACCCAAATCAATATCGGAATCAAATCGGATCGAATCAAATCTTGATAATCGATTCTGAATCTTAAGAATCAGAATCAAATCGATTCTTGACATTTGAATCGATCCCCAGCCCTACAACAGAGTGGGATTACCGTCGGTGTCTGAAGGGAAGTGATGACTGGGATGTGTTTATCTACGGGATGAATTAGCCACTACTCTTCCCCCCTTTCATCAGCATCAGCTGTGATACTGATGAACAGCAGCGACACACAAGCAAATAAACTAACTGTGATCGACACAGCCAGACACATCTGGCCAAACTTCAAAAACATTTGTGATTTTGAATCACAAATGCTGATATTAACTCCCTCTGAAACGTTTGCATGAACGGCAAAGTGCTGCGTTTGATCTGATCCCGCTGCCGTTACAACCGTGACATGTTTCCAGGGAATAATCGGGCATAGTTGTTTAGCCTTCTCTGTCTGAGTGTCTGAGGCCACGTTTACACATAGCCGGGTATTTACAAAAACTGATATTTCCCCCTGTACGTTTTGAAAAATTCCATCATTTACACGAGATAGTTTTCAAAATCTCTTCATTTACACGAACCTGCATGAATACGCTGTTAAAGTGCAGGGGGCAGTGTAACAAGAAGATAAAGTCATGCTAGCCAATCAGAATCCTGGAAAAAACATCAACAAATGACACGTGTAACTTCCAGTCCAGGCTGATTTGTGGTTCCGCGTTACACCAACGCAGAGCCTACGGCGTAGGCTACGCGGCGACGCACACCGTACGGCGCGCGTCGCCGCGTACCCTACGCCGTAGGCTCTGCGTCGATTTAACGCGGGACCATAATTCAGTCTTTACTTCCAAGATGGAAGGAGAGTCTTTCGTTTGGAGTGACAGAGAAGTGGAGTTACTTTTAAGTGTGACTTTAGAATATAAAACAGGTAAAATACAAGAAAATATTGACGGTGGCCAAACAAATTGTAAACACAGGTGTCACTCATGACGCTGGTGACGTTTCTGTTGCATAATGTGACGTTCTGAAGCCTAAATCTCCGTTTCTCTCCGTTTACAAGCAAACGTGAAGACGGAGTTTTTGACAATGTCCACTTTGGCCGGAGTTTTCAGAAATGATCGTTTTTGGAGACTCCGTTTTCGTGTAAACGAACGACCAAAACGCATGAAAACACCACCGTTTTTGCTACGTGAAAACGGGGCCTGAGTGTCTGATCGGCCGTCGTCCTCGGTCTTCTTCAGCCTTCCAAGGCTTCCTGCAAAACTGTGAGGTGTTTCTGGACTCGCCAGCCGTCGCTGCAGCAGATTCTCACACTGGGATTCGTGAGTGTGAACAGGAACTTTTTCCATCGTGGGCTGTGAAACGCTGCTGTCTCCGCCGGCCCTGAGTGTGTGGCCTCGTTTCTCCTCCTGAGAAGAGCTTTAGAGCAGTGGTCCCCAACCTTTTCTGCACCGCGGAACGGTGCAGAATATTTTCTGACAATATTTTCACGGCCCAATCTAAAGGTGTAGTTGATAAAAACTAAATAAAATGACAAGATCGGCATAAAAAAATGTGGGATTTTCTCTATTATTATAATAACAATAAAAGTCATTTTCGAAAAAATATAATAAAAATTACTCGCCTGCCGTCGCTGCAGCAGATTCTCACAATCAATGTGTTTTTATGTTTTTATGTCTCATTAATGTTATTTAAAGCCAGGCTTTTATTTTATTTGTTATTAAGGAGACCGATATTTAGTGATTTTATTTTGAAGGCGTCCCACTGAGACCTTGTAAACATCCGGCGCTTCGGACTTTAATGGTAAAAGTTTAACGGCAGTAGAAAGTGTGTCTGAAAGACTAAACTAGTGACTTGAATGCTAAAGTGCTAAAGTGGAGCCTAAATGACACGAAAACCACCTGCTGATAAGGATTTGTTTTCTTTGTAAATTTTATGCCGTATTTATGTCCAGCTTGAGTTTGGTTGCCATGGTTACTCATGTATTGTGGTTAACGGTAGCTTTATTACCGAGCGAGCAGCTGCGTTGGTCTGTATTTAAGTTAAATGAAACTTATATGAATGTAGAAAGACTAACTCTATTTTATTTTATTCCTTTATAGCTCTTACGGTGTGTTTGCAGTGTATTTACATCCAAGGAATAAAAACATCGTGAACCATCAGTTTGAGAGTCAACCATCATCAGTCAGGGATTCTACAGAAATTATTTTTTCTCTCTGTGCGGCCCGGTACCGAATGACCCACGGCCCGGTAGCGGTCCGGGGCCCGGGGGTTGGATATCACTGGTTTAGAGGCCTGCTCAACGACGCCGCAGTAAAGAACCAGGATCATCGCTTCTTCTTTTATTTCCTGCAGGACCTCCGACAAAACAACACTCACGGATTTGAGTGTGAACGAACAAAATTCATCTTACTATTATTAGCAAAGTGACATGAATCCAAAGTAGAGAGTTTTATTTGAATCAGATCTAATTTAAAATAAAAAAAAATTACAAAAGTTGAACATGTTAAAAAGTGACATAAATCTTTGAAATTGTGCAAAACAAATGACGATAAAATTCAAAGTAGATTTTATTGGACTTAATAGGATAGTGTAAGTTTGACTAAAAAAAAAGAGAGAAAAATGAAGGGATATAAATGTGTAGAAGCTGAAGATGAATTAAAGAGTTGTTGGCCATAAATCTTACACAGTGCAGCGCGCAGCTGTCACGTCAAATGTCATTACTTCTGCTGCTTGTGCACCTCACAGACAGATGAATTCAATTTAAACGTGTGAAAGGCTGTTTGAATCAAGATGTATGGAAGGTTTGTGAGGCGTTCGGGAAAAGAGTGGGAAACGGCCGGAGCGTCGACGCTGCCGTTTACGCACGGCGCCCTCGGGTTCGTCTCCCGCAGGCCTGGCGGCTTTCTGGAAAACTCTGAAGCTTCTGAAGAATCTGAAGACGCATGTGTCAGGAAAGAAATGCAGCATTTTGAATAGAGGGAATGTGCATGACGTTACAGATGCGACTCCACAGAGGGTTCTGCCCACTGAGTGTCAGAAAGACTGAGTGTCAGAAAGACTGAGTGTCAGAAAGACTGAGTGTCAGCGTAAACTTTCAGTTTGAGCAACTGGAAAACATCTAAAATGGGAAAGAACTGTTGTGCGATCGACTGTACTCATAGATTTAGCAACAAATCAGAGTTATCGTTTTACAGACTTAAGCTTAAGAGAGACAAATGGATCGCTGCAATTCACAGAAACAACTGGATTCCAGACACCGAAACGTGGATTTGTGGTTCCCATTTTGTATCAGGTAATGCTGGATTTTTGGGTAGCTAACGTTAAACGGTCAAATCATAAAGTTCGGTGTCCTCATCACTTTAATTTCTCCAACAAATCCTGCCTTGAAGTCGGACCAAGCGTCAAGACTTTTGTAAGCCTTCAAGCTTTGCTTCGTGTATTTCCCCGGCGTAGAAATTAAGTACATATAAATATCAGGAAACTGGATTGGTGGCCAAATATTAATGTCCATGGACCACTGGTTCTTGGTAACTGTACCAAATATTAATGTCCATGGACCACTGGTTCTTGGTAACTGTACCAAATATTAATGTCCATGGACCACTGGTTCTTGGTAACTGTACCAAATATTAATGTCCATGGACCACTGGTTCTTGGGGTAACTGTACGGGTCACTGTCAAGTCCAACTGCCTTTAATTTAAGCCGATAATCAGCTGTTATCCCGTCTTCTCCACTAGTTGCAGCCATTTCTGCCACTAGTGAGAGTAAGGGTGCTGGTCCAGTGAGAAAGTGACGTCAATGCAGACCTTCTATATGCAACATATCTGTTGTTACAGGTTAATTTGATGTGCTGAAACATTTATGAGGTTTGAACGTGTGTTATTGTAAACATTTTAGCATACATTTTGCTTTTAAAGGTCTGAATTCCCGATCAGGTTGAATCTGCAGTAATTCAGCTTTTATTTTGTTAGAAACTACCGATGCAATATACAGGACTGTGTCAGAAAGTTAGAATATTGTGATAAAGTTCTTTATTTTCTGTAATGCAATTAAAAAAACTAAAAAGTCATACATTCTGGATTCATTACAAATCAACTGAAATATTGCAAGCCTTTTATTATTTTAATATTGCTGATTATGGCTTACAGTTTAAGATTAAGATTCCCAGAATATTCAAATTTTTTGAGATAGGATATTTGAGGGGCGAGCGGTGTGTTGTTGTATTTATTTTTATTTAGTTATTTATTTATTTTTTTTCTTTTTCTTATTTTTTTCCTCTTATTATTATTATTATTATTATTATTTATTTATTTTGGTTTAATTAATGTTATGAAAAGTAAAAAGGGGGGGGGGAATATTGATAATTATATTGTTATTGTAAATTTTATTTTCTTTTTCTTTTTTTATTGTCCTCAATAAAGATATCTCTACAAAAAAAAAGTTAAGATTCCCAGAATATTCTAATTTTTTGAGATAGGATATTTGAGTTTTCTTAAGCTGTAAACCATGATCAGCAATATTAAAATAATAAAAGGCTTGCAATATTTCAGTTGATTTGTAATGAATCCAGAATGTATGACATTTTAGCATTACAGAAAATAAAGGACTTTATCACAATATTCTAATTTTCTGAGACAGTCCTGTAATTTTTCCATCTACACAATGTTTTTTTATGTTCAGCATGGATTATTGCTCCATGGCATTTAGCATGATCCCCTTTTTTCTTCTTCACATCGTCATCCACAAACAGCCCCGAGGAGGCGACACCTCCCTGCAGACTCGGTACCATTGTCTGCTCCGAACCTCTGATTGACCGCGGCGCGCTGAATATGCATGTGGATTAGGCTGCTCTGAAAAGATGGATATGAATAACAAAGATGCTGCGATGGCACAGGAGCTTTCAATCTCCGTCCTGTTATCCGCCGATCCTCCGGAGGACGCACAAAGAAACCGCTCCAGAACGAGGCCGTCGCAATCGGAGAAAAGCCGTGCAGACCGTCGTGTTTACATTTCAGTCGGTCAAGCAAGACACAATCCAACTTTCAACATGAATACCAACCGAGAGGAAAAGAGATAAGAGACAAAAGAGGAAGAAAAAAGGGAAATAAATCTTTGTGAAATGATCGGAAACGGCTCTTCTTTATGTGCTTTTGTTGTCTTCACGCAACAGGATTTTATGATCCCGGCTGTCTGAAGTAAAGTGCTCTCTAAATACATTTCCTGTTGCATGAACAAATGAAGCGATGCTGTACAAAGTAAACGGCGGTATCAGAACAAATTGTTCAGGCAGGCAGGCTTGCTCTTGAACATGCACGCCTCTGAAATCACAGCCATCTTCCATCTGCTTTAGAAAATGGCCTCCAACAAAGTGCGGGCTGAACTCGGTTGAAGGGGCGGTCCGGCGCTCGAGGAGAACACCCTGGAAGCAAACGGGAACAGATTCCATCTCAGCTACAGCCATCTGTCGTGCTCAAGTGGCCCCGGGCTTCACACTCAACCCCTACCTGCTATCTCGCTCAGAGTTAAATCAGAAAACAAGCAATACGAGCAACAAACGGAGGACGGACTTTCACGGCTTCATAGGTAAAACACAACTAATTAAGCAGCAACTACAGGTTCATTCCAGCGATAGAAAGTGTTTGGATGACGACCAGAATCCGGAGGTTTAGTAATGACAAATCAATGCACGACTAGTCTGAGCTCTAATATCTTTGGGGGAATGGAGTGCATGGAGTAATTCTTTTCCCTTTGTTGTGAATTAGTTTTGAAGAAGAGAACATTGTGGGGCATTTGATATTTGAGCAGTGTGTTTTTTTGTTGTCATGTGCACTCTTTGATTTGGTTATTTCTATGCAGATATGTGTGTTCTCTCCCTGCCATCAACAGAAATAAACCAAAAAACAGTCTGAATAGCTAAGAGACTCTAAGAAACTAATGACAGCAGAGGAAATGAGAGACAGATCAAGCGAGGGAATTTACCCCCCCGTTCAGAAGATTCAAAGTTTCAAATTGAAAAAGTTCCTTCGTAGGATTTTACACTAAGGAATGCTGTAAAGCCTGTGAAATACTGTCCGTTGATGTGAAAGAATCACGCCGTCACCCGTATCCTGCTTTCCTTTGGCAAATCTGGGAAAGAATACGTGACGTTACACGTGATATTCACTGAGCTCTGCTGGCTCACGCGCTCGCCGTGTGTTTGGTCTGTTGTTGAACAAGAAACAACTCAAACACCGCAGAGGACAAATATACCACCAGTGTTTCTAGTCGACCATTACCTGCCCTGGAAAAACAAGAAAAAGCAAACTGCACTGGTTTCATGACCCAACAACAGCAGCTCTGACGTCGCCGATGGTTCTGAACCTGCCGTGACCGGGGATGGGGATCCATTCAAATGTCAAGAATCGATTCCGATTCTCAAGATTCAGAATCGATTATCACGCTTTGATTCAATCCGATTCGATTCCGATATCGATTTGGGTTAGTGTTATTAAAAATGTTTTTTCAGCTATTTCAGCTCAACGTAGCCTAATGTAGCGGAGTAAGAGGAACAGTTTCTTCTTCACAAATCTACTCAAGTAAAAGTAAAAAGTATAGTGATTCAAAACTACTCCTAAAAGTACAACATTTCCCAAAACTTACTCAAGTAAATGTAACGGAGTAAATGTAACTCATTACTACCCAGCTCTGTGTATACAGTATAACAGTCACTGACAGCTGTGCCATCATAAAGCAGTTTGGAGGCGTCGTGGCATCAGCACGTGACAGGAAACAGGGACACCATGCTTGGAAGCTACAAAAGGTGCAACCACTGCCAACGACAAATTTATATGTGAAGAGATGAAGAAATAACTAAAGCGATACCTAGTCTGGTGAACGCTTTGATGCTGCGGATTCATCCTGCTCTCCCTGGCAGTAGTGGCATTCAAGGAATGGCACTTTTGCAGGAAAAAGCAGTATCCAGCATGAAAACACTGGGTCTAACACGAGAGCCTTGAGTTTATCAAGAGGACAGTTATGAATCCGGACTGAAACTCTGTTGAAAATATCTGCAGAGTAGAAGTCGTCCACGATGAAGTTTTAACTGTATTTGTATTGCATTTTTGAATAATGCAGCTGGCCTAATTGGTTTGCTGATGTGCTTGAGCTTTTTCTTTTGAATTTCATTTATGAAACACACTTCACCAATAAAAATGTGGATTTCAAATCTTCTCTTCTTAGTGTATTTGATTAGTCATGCACTGCAATTTTGCAATGTCCTAGAATTCAAATTCTTTATTTGGGGACCTTTAGCAGATATGAGATTCTAATGTGATTAATTAGATTCATTAATTATAAATCCTGTAATTAATTAGATAATTTTTTTTAATCGCCTGACAGCACTACTAAATATCATATACAAACTAAAGGTGTGTTCCCAAAACTAAACCACAAAAACTAACTAAATAATAAATGATTACCATATTTTCTGGACTATAAGCTGCACCTGCATACAAGCCGCATCCACTCTATTTAAAAATAAAGATATTTCAGCCGCAGATATTTATGTTGTTAGATTAGATATTTACTACATGTACAGAAGGATTTTGAACTGTAAATGATGTACATGTTTGTACCTAAATAGATCCTTTCCTAACAGCGTCTTTTAACACGGCAGCAACTTTGCTGATTAAAACGGGACAGAACCAAGAGAAAATAACCGCTATTTATTTATCTATTTATCTGTTTGAAATCTGCTTCTACTTCTATCTGCTAAAGAAGAAGTAGCGTATTCTTCTTTGCATTTATTTTGTCTTAGTTTTGATTCTAATTCCGGTTAGAGCGCCCCGAGTGGTGGAAGAAAATCCACAGAATAGCCGCACCTTTGTATAAGCTGCACGGTTCAAAACCTATGGAAAAAGTAGTGGCTTATAGTCCAGAAAATACGGTAAATAATGCAAAAGTGACAAATAGCTCCAACAGGGTTTCACCCATTCACATTCACTCGTGCAGTCGTTGCTTCTTGGGTTGATATCTGAGACGCTGACAGACGTCGTCGTGCCTGACGAGTGCTGAGGAAGAGGAGATGATGAAGGGTTTGGGCGGCGCTGAACGTAACGACGACGCTCCTGGTATTTCTCTCATGTGAAACACGGCCGGGATTCTCCGACAACGGCTTTCTGCCAGTGAATAAAAAGCTGAACAATGCCAGAATATTTCATAGCGTGGGGGAATTTTGATTTTCCACAAATCCCTTTTCACATTCACACGAACTACAAAAAAAAACAATTAAGCTCTGAATATGCACCTGGTTCATTCTCCGTCACTGCTCAGTCCACCGCCGTTGGGAAAGTTGGAAAGGGCAGCGATGTGAGCGACGTCAGCGACGTCAGCCGGCTACCGTTGGGTAACGGCGTCAGAAACCGCTCGTGTTTAAAGTCGGGGACGGAACCAAAAGATCTGGCGCTGCGATTTGATTGAACACGATATGATTTTGATGCAAAGCTATGACTAAAGCGTTCCCTCAGCTGCAGTGTGTGCCGTATAAAACAAGATACACGAGGTTCCCAGAAGCAGCGCGGCAAATAGCTTCTGTTTGCTGGTAATCTGCTCTGATTCCGCCTATTGTTTCCAATGCCGCTGTCTGTCTGTGATTTACGACTTTGTTGGGATGATGTACAAAGCTCGGGCTGCAGCCTTAATGGGAAAATGTTTAATAAAATAGAATGTCTCTGGTGTGTTCTTGGGATATTGATCTACATTCTGCCTCCCTCTGTTTTCATAAAGGCAAAGCAGCCCGTCTGCAGCCCAAACAGAGAGGGGACGCGCTGGTGAAGTAGCACTCCTCTAGATTAAAACACAAGTCTAACATCAATCAGATAACCTGTTTTCCTTGTTTTTATTGCATTTTTTTTCTTCTTTTTTGGCCTGTTTGCAAAGACGGCCTCGTAAAAAGACAAGAAACACCAGAAGGACACGGAGGAAAAACCGAGGAAGAGGAAATCATTTCCCCTCTGCGTTTACCGCAACTAGGATTTGAGGTAGCAACTCATCTCCCGAGCCAATCGTGAGGGACATTTGGCATTCAAAGCTTGTACAATTGAATCAAGCATTACAATCTCTGTGGTTTTACTCTCCGAGACAAACTCACGCCTGTTACTTCTATGCAAATGTAATCACATGCACAGACAGACAGATGCACCGGCGTGCGTCCTGATACAGGAGCCTATGAAATGATATCCACCTTCCATCTGCGGCGCAGAATCTCAATTATACGTGACACTATTAATATACAAAGCCGATTGGAGCATACAGTGAACTTATTTTCCCGCTGTGGCTCCAAATAGGCTTGTTGCTTCGTGTTAGTGAAACGGAGAGGCCGAGGGTCGGCCGAGGCTTCTCTGTTTCACTAACATTACTAAGTTTCACTAACATTACTAACACTAACACACGAGCTAAACCCTTTGACAGGATGGGAGATCACATGAATATCGGATACAAATAATTGAGCATAACAAAATAAAACTGTTATAAACACGCAAATGTAGGGACTAAAGAATAAAAGCAGCACACATACATTTCCAAGCACAATCTAGTAAAATCTGAGGAGCGCCGAGTTTAAGTTTGCATCGTCAACTCAGACGGACCTTTGAACGTAGTAATCTGATAATGATTTTGTTTATCTTCAGAGCGTTAAAACAATAATCCTTCCTGTGCTGGTAAATGAACTGACAGACTGCTGCAACTTCCTCTGGACAGAGGTGTCTTCAGTATTCACATCCATTACTCAGGTAGAAGTATAGATACTAGAGTTTAAAAATACTCCTGTAGAAGTTGAAGTATCAACTCAAGTAAAAGTATAAAAGTACTGGTTTCAAAACTACTTAAAGTATAAAAGTAAAAGTAATGTAAGGGGGAAAAAAGCCATTAAGGACAAAATCCATTGAAAATGAATGTATCTTAGTATAATGTAAATATATTAAAGAAGCATATATGTGTACTATTGAGCATTAACATGTGTTAATATAAATATATTAAAGAAGCATATATGTGTACTATTGAGCATTAACATGTGTTTCAGAGAGCAGCAGATATGATGACTAGTTGCCTATAAGTATTGTAATGGTGCAAAAAGTCAAACTTCAGAGGCATGTTATCATTTATCCTAACCTTTATTGGAATGTACATCCAAGTTGGTTTCAAAACTACTTAAAGTATAAAAGTAAAAGTAATGTAAGGGTTTTGAGCTCTGAACTTTTACTGATGTAAGGCTGGTGTAGAGTTAAGTCTTACCTTATTAAATTAAACCTTTTTGGGGTGGTGAGTAGGATAAACACGGGGAAACTTCTGCTGAGTTCCAGTGTACTTTAATGTCCCTCAACAGTGTAGGATTTTAGAACATCAACACAGCACCTAGTGCCGTACTGTGGCGTATCACTCCGCCCAATCTAAAACAGACTAATCACTACAGATAAACTGACTAGTGTCATTATAGTCCCTGATTTACATCAGAATATAAAGAATATATTTATAAAATAATCAACCCTGAATTACCAAAATAACCTTCTTAACAAAAATAAATCTCCTCTTACACTTATAAGGTGAGCATGAATCAATCTGTTTTATGATGTAAAATTGTATGTATTTATTTACTTTTATTTATTTAATTTTAGTTGTTAAATTTCTGGAAAAGAAAAAAGTCAAATCATACATAAGAGAAACTATTCAGTTTGTGTCTAAATATTTGTACTTGTATGAAAATGAAGATCATAATGCAAACCTGACATTTACTTTTAGTTCAGATTATGGAAAAAGGTTGGCCTGGCTTTCTCTTTAAAACTTAAACAGTTATAAAGCATTACAAACTGAAACAATAGTGCAAACGTACAGTATTGTTTGGTTTTTTGTGTCTTTCAAATAAAAGACCATTTTTTCCAGTCATATGTTCCTCATTCAAGGTTGTTAAAAAAATACTGCTATAATATCGTATCGTTATCGTGACCTCAGTATCGTGTATCGTACCGTATGGTGAGATTAGTGTATCGTTACACCCCTAGCCGTTACAGACTCGCCATCAATCACAGCCCCTTTCCTGATAATCCTGCACTTTGTTTTTCACAGATACATACGATTAACTGAAGTACCTTCTTTCTCTGTCAGGGTGGGAAATTGAAAACTCAGCTGAGTGTAACTAACTAAACAGTCTACAAGCTTTTTGTTGTCTCGATTCATAATTTGCCATGGATTATGGGTTTTGGTGTTGTCTTTGTGTCTTTGTTTTAGTGTTAATCTCGTCCCGTGGATCTGCATGACTAATGTCTTAGCTTTACTTCTTGTTTTATTTTGAGCTCGTTTCTTCTTCTTCCACACCTGCGTCGTGTTAGTGCTGGCTTACAAGGGTCTCGCTCTTATTTGTTCTCTGCCAGATCCTCTCTCTCATTCCTCTGTTTCAGTCTCTGCTGCTCATCTTTTTCTGAATGTTAGTTGTAAGATTTATTTGACTCCACGTTGGTTTTGGTTGTTTTGGTTTTCTTTTTGTTGTTGTTGTTCATTTACAGCTTCTGCCTGCTCTTGTTACATCCTTTAAAAACTGAATGTGACATGATTTAAAACGTCTACTGCTGCAGCGTGTTGTATCTGCTGTCCGTGATGCTGGTGCTGTCCGTGGTGCTGTCCATGGTGCTGATTCTGTCCGTGGTGCTGTCCATGGTGCTGATTCTGTCCATGGTGCTGTCCATGGTGCTGATTCTGTCCATGGTGCTGTCCATGGTGCTGATTCTGTCCATGGTGCTGTCCATGGTGCTGTCCATGGTGCTGATTCTGTCCATGGTGCTGTCCATGGTGCTGTCCATGGTGCTGATTCTGTCCATGGTGCTGTCCATGGTGCTGTTTTAACATTTAATGGCTAAGTTTGACTATCCAGAATTAACGTTGCAGATATCTACACCTGCATTTTGACTAGTCATATTACATACAATTCTAGAGTTCTTTGTTCTGTTGCTTCATGTCTGGTTTGTCTGGTTCTTCCAAAACAAAACAATGCTATCGTATGTTTCGCCTGGAGAAGAGAGTAAGTTATCATACTCTTCTTTTTACTGTTTATTTTGAAGTTATCCGGAAATATAGCTAAGATACACAATTGTGGACAAATAGGAATATCTTCTGAGATAATCTGGGATAAAATACCAAGTACGTCTTTCCAAAACGATCTCTGGGCATTGCTATAATATAGCCCTCTCCACGTTACACTTTAAACATTGGTCCGATATATTAGGATTATATTTATTTGAATAATATATTTATATATATATTTTATATATATATATATATATATATATATATATATATATATATATATATATATATATATATATATACATACATACATATGTATTTTTTTTTTTTTGCTGCATTTTGACTAGTCGTAATAACATTGTGACTAGTCAGAATTGTCATTCAAGATATATCTATAATGTCATTTTGACTAGTCAAAACTCTAATTCGAGATATCTGTAATTACATTTTGACTATAGAATGGAAGTTAAAGATATCTCCAATTTGAAATACAGTATCTCTAATTAAAATTCATTTCAAGATATCTATAACTTGGTTTTAGATATCTACAATTAAATTATGACTATCTGTAATTCCAGTTTGAGATATCTACAACGTCATTTTGACCAGTCATAATTCCAGTTCAAGATATCTACTTCAACTTCAACGTCATTCTGACTAGTCAAAACTTAATTTAAGATATCTAAAAAGGACGATGTAGATTTATCTTGAATTGAGGGGAATTAAAGATATCTTGAACTGGAATTATGACTAGTCAAAATTAAATTGTAGATATCTGAAACTGGAATTACAGCTAGTCGTAATTCAGTTGCAGATATCCGTGATTCACATGGCAGATATCTGCAACTGAATTGTAGATATCTGTAATTAGAAACCCAACACACATGAATGGAAAAAGCAGAATGACGTTGTAGATATTCTGAAATGACAATTGTGGATAGGAAGAATGTAATTGTAGATATCTGGAATGCTCTTTTTGACTAGGAAGAATTGAATTGTGGATATCTGCAACACATATCCAGTCTAGCTGTTAAATATTAACACGGCTTGCCGTCGGGGTGCCGTGATGAGAACCTGCTGTAGATCTGACGAGCACTGAGTCAGTTATATCTGAAAATGATCGGGTAATCACCAGTCTTGACTGAACAATAACTAGCTGACGGCAGTCGCCAACGAATCGATCGGGACATTCTTGCATTCAGTAAATAGAAAAACCTTCAGACCAAATATTTCTGAGGTCTCTAGCAGTTATGATGCCTAAGAACCTTCATCTCTCGTTGGTCGTGCTCAGCTGGAGCCCTGGAGTCGTGTTAAGACAGAAACTAGGGCTGCAGCTATCCAATACTTTAGTAATCGAGTATTCTACTGAAAATTCCATCGATTAATCGAGTAATTGGATAAAACATATATTTGTTTAGTTAAAGAGCAATTATAAATATACATAAGATGTTAGATGTTAATTGACATCACTAAGACTAAATTATTTAATACAGTAGGTTCATGGCTATGCATTTTTTTTTTACCTTGTCTGCACACATATTAATGGTTAATACCATGTTGGTAATGCATTTAAAATGCATTTAAAAACCCTGAACTTACACCAACCGACCAAATTCACTGATTCACTCAGAAAACTAAGGATCTTACCAAGAAATGTTCTTATTTCTAACCTAAAAATGCCATTACACCTGATAACACACATCACTTAAAAGGTTAGGTGTTTTCCCCACGTGTTTCAATTGAACTTTCATTTGTGTCAAGCACATTTTAAGTTCTAGTTAAGTTTTAAGTTTGGGTTTTGGCAGTGTTCAAAATAAAATTATGAGAGCAACCAAGTATCTGATATAACAGTAAAAGAGTCGTCGGCTCGCTTGGATCGCGGCTGTAAGATGACCAAACATAACCTTCCACAGTTTACCACAAACACTCACACAAACCATTTACCAAAGCAGCTGCCAAACACTTGCAAACAAGGTAGCTGAAGACGCCGGTTGTGCAGAACTGCGGCAATAAGTCCTTACTAGTAGGGATTTCATATGAATCTAAACCGTTAATAATCATTATTTTCTCCATATACCGCTCCCTGGCTTCCTTGTTTAAGGTATCCCGGTAAATTCCAGTTCCTTTCCAGCAGTTTAACATCTTTTTTTTTGTGTTCCGTCTGTTCACTTGGTGCTACTACGCTGCTACTACACTGTTTGTTTACACTCACGAGGCATCCAACACGGCCGCCGCGACCCAGAATGCACCTTGGTGACCAAGTCCTATATAGCGTGGATTAAACATAAAGTTACATGTGTCTCCCGCCTGAGCATGGCATGTTACTAAAACCAAACATATCCTCCTCTTTCTTCTTCCTTTACATGTGCGGCGTCGGCGCGTGGTGCCGCATTAAACGTAGTCCGGGCGAAATACGATGCTTTGAGCTGCAAAATTAAACGATTCCTCGAGGAAGAGAAAATTCCTTGATAATTTTTTGTAATCGAATTACTCAAATTATTGGAAGAATCGTTTCAGCCCTAACAGCAACTCGTACAAATACTGTACATTACACTGCCCCCCCCCTTTATGCACAGACGAGTTCATGCGAGAGGAAATGCTCCTCAGAAACATCACCCAAAGGATTAAGTAACTTTTACAGTCTTCTAATCCCTTTTAAAGCACCAGGTGAAAAAATGTAGCTGCCTTTTTCACAAACCATCATTAGTTTCTAAATTAAGAAGCACTTAAACTGACGCTCTCCTTCGCCCCCTGTGTCTGTGCAAAATGGTAATGACTTGAAAATGTACATTCAAGAGCTCAGACTGTGGGTGAATGTGGGTTAAAGTGCAATAATAAGTCACCACGCTTCCTTAAAGGTAATTTTGATGAAATGTGAAATTATATATCAATGCGGTCAAACAACTTCAATCATAAAACATTTGCAGAATTCATGAAAATGCTAGAAAACAAATAAAGGCAGCATTCTCACGATTCTTGGATTTACTTTTACCTTTTGTGTATTTAGACAAAATAAGTTATTTTATGCATTTTTCTCATCATCCTGATTTCATTCATTCATTTCATCACATTTCATCATATTCCAAAATAAGTTTGTACGAGAACAAAGACGTTATTTCAGAGAAGTGACGTCAACAGGTGATTGCAACACATTCTTGGAACAAAGGCATGTTCCATGAAAGGAGAGTCTGAGGAGCAAACGTGTAAAAGAAAAAGATCTGAAAATGATATTGGGTATTTCTTGTTCTACAGTCCACTACATCCATGTAGTGCTGGAGAGGCAGCGACGCGACCGACCCCTGACATCTTCATGGATTCAGAAACATGCAGTTATATATCAGAGCAGGAAGTGCTGCCTCCTGGACCACAACGTTACTGCAAAACCACATTGTGCACATTAGGAGGGCAAGGCTGACGCGGAGCAGCGGTCGCTCGGCTGGTGGACGGACCTCTAGCCACCCACCATCACACATCTATCTATCTATCTATCTATCTATCTATCTATCTATCTATCTATCTATCTATCTATCTATCTATCTATCTATCTATCTATCTATCTATCTATCTATCTATCTATCTATCTATCTATCAATCACACACCACTACACACAAATACACTGACAAAAAAGATGGAACAACATAACTCTTCCATCAGAAATCTTTAAAGGAGCATGAGGCTCCTTTTAAGAAATGAGACTCTCTAGCGCCACCCTTCACCACGACGGCCGTTGGGGGTACTGCAGCCAACAGTGAAGCCGGCACGGGAGAACCGGGAGAACGTGCATGCAGCGTCATGTGACGTCACATCTGCAGGACAGCGCGGGAAATTCGGCCCCACAATTGCAGCACATTTTGCAGCACACAGCCTGTTCAAGGCAACGGAGAGATACACTAGAGGAATCATTCTTTTGGGTTTGGAACGCTTCATCTGACATTATTACTAGAAAACTTAAAACGTATACTACTCATAAATCCTGCCTCAATCCTGCCTCATGCTCCTTTAAATCATCGTGGGAAGGAAATCTAGCATTGGAGATTAAGGCATTTCTGTCTTATTTGCTGTTTTTTTTTTGTCTGCATAGATATTAATGGTTAATACCATGTTGGTAAAAACCTGAGACATATATATATATATATATATATATATATATATATATATATATATATATATATATATATATATATATATATATATTGTATATCATATATATGTATATATATTTTTTAACACTATGTTTATTGACATTTTTTCAATTAGTACAACAATACAGTTATATCTGTTAATAAAATGTACAATAAAATAAAAAAAACAATGAAAAAAACACACAAGCATAGCAGACATAAAGATACAGAGACAAAAACAACAAAGATAAAAAACATTGCACACAAAACTCAAAACAACAAAAAAACAGAATCCTCCCTCCATTTTCATTCAACAGAATCATCCAGTACAGGTCCCGATGGATTACTCCTCATAAAACGCAGAAACTGTCCCCAGATTTCCCAAAAGTCACAGATTTCCCTTTCATGGCAGATGTTTCTCTAATGCCAGACAGTTCTAGAGTTCTTTGTTCCGTTGCTTCATGTCTGGTTTGGCTGGTTCTTCCAAAACAAAACAATGCTATCGTATGTTTCGCCTGGAGCAGAGAGTAAGTTATCATACTCTTCTTTTCACTGTTTATTTTGAAGTTATCAGGAAATATACTTAAGATACACAATAGTGGACAAATAGGAATATAATGTGATAATCTGGGATAAAATACCAAGCATAATGTAACAAAGTACCCCTCTCCACGTTACACTTTACACATTGGTCCGGTATATTAGGATTATATTTATTTTATTTATTTATATATATATATATATATATATATATATATATATATATATATATATATATATATATATATATATATATATATATATATAAATAAATAAAAAAATTATATATATTAATTTTTATAGATATAAAATTATATATCATATTTTTTATTATATATATTTATATAATAATTATATAAATAAAATATATATATAAATAAAAAATTAATATATATATATTAATTTTTATATATGTAAAATTATATATATATATATTTTATTATATATAATTATATAATAATTATATAAATAAAATGTGTGTGTATATATATATATATATATATATATTAATTTTTATATATATATATATATATATATATATATATATATATATATATATATATATATATATATATACATATATACATGTATATGTATATATATATATATTTTTTAATGTGAAGGGGAGGGGCTGCTAGTATAAAACGCAAAAAACTGTTTACTGTTTTAATGAAGCTCGAAATGCGATAATTAATGTAACAGAACAAATGAAATGAAGTTGAGAAAAATTGGATAAGAAAAGTAAATGCAATTCCCCTTTATTATTATTAAAAGAGGGTTTTTTATTTTGTTTTTCCAACTTTATTCTGAGTCAGAATCGTATAATCTGATTTGTGCACAGCATTGCTGAATAAGCTTAAGTGAGACGCGTTATATCGTAAATATTGTAATGAAGTACACTGTCTTTGCTCTTTCTACACTTTAACAGCGTAATCCAGGCATGAAAAGTAAATGCAGACTCTCTTGGCCAATTCTCCAGCAGCAGATAAGAGCGGAGGGCGGGAGGGAGCGCGTCCATCAGCAGCTCGGCCCATTTTCCCTCAAACTTATTGGTTTTTATTCATGTGATGAACACTGAGTTCCAGCATGTGTTGCGCACAGGAAGCGTGGGCTAGATAAAAGAACCCATAACTCATTTTATTGCCTCATTTCATCCCCGTGATGTATATTCATGCTCAGGGAACCTACAGTACCAACAACATTCTTAAGCTGAAATGCAAAAAAATCATTCTGCATCCATTTTGCAGATAGAAAGTCTGGAGACAACAGGGGACGTTCTTCCCGCTGCACGTTTGACAGGGTAAGTGTGAAAAATCCTGCAACCTGAGTCAGTTTGCCTCAATAAAATTAACAGCACAAGATTGATCTGGAGAATAACGGACCGATATTAAAAAAAAAGAGAAAGGGACAGGCGAAATTGACCAAATTGCGGTTGTATCAAAGATGATTTCTGCTGTGGGGATTTCAGCACAATGGATTTCCAGCAAACTGCAAGTGAAAATCCTTGGGAAAAGGAGCAACTTGAGGGAGAAAAGGAGAGAGTGGGAGAGTGGGAGACGGGGGGTTCTATCAAAGGGACCTCAAAGCCAAATGAAAAAAATAGCGAGAATGAAATTTCCATTGATTGCTTGAGATATCAAAGAATTGCCAGGGAGGGATCCTCTCAGGGGAAGAATGACCTGAATTATGGGCCGATCAGTCAAGCAGTTGCCTCTACTAAGTGCTGCTCTCTGTGGACCCGGCCATTATTTTTTCAACAAGGCCTGTAGATGCTTTATAGTGATCATAGTATTCAGTAAATTATGGCTACATGTGCGTCCTGCGTGGCCTTTACTGGCCTTAACCGCGTCTCTCTCCACAACAGCCGTGAATATATCAAGGTTTGTTCCTGAATACGCTGAATAGAGAGAATGTCAAATCCTTATATAACACATTCTGTACAATATGTTCTTATGTTTGAGCATTTTAGTATCTATTTCACTTTTGTGCATGTTCTCCATGTTGCTGCGCATCTGCAGTCATGGATTCATCTATATTATAAATACATAGGTCTGTGTTGAAAAAAAATCGATTTCCCAATTCTAAATCGATTCTCATATTAATTCCTAAAAATCGATTCATATGTCTAAAGATCGATTTTTTTTTTATTTTGGGTTTTTGTTTTTTTTTTTATTTTAAATTTTATTTATTTTTGTATTTTTTTTTATCATTACATTACAACTTTTGGTTATTTTTTTGTTTATCCCCAAAAAAGGAATGTTTTGTTGGACACGAGAATAACTGGTGTTATGTGTTTTGCCTTTAAATATGTTTAAAGGTATGAAAACATTAAAGAGTTATGATTGCATAAATTGTCTATATTTCATTACTTTATACACTGTCTTGGGGTTACATTTGCAAAAAATGCTAAAAACCAAATGCTCAAAAATTAAAAACCAAAATAGACCGAAAATGGAAAAAATTTAAACGGAATGTGGGAAAAAATATGTTTCTGTTTCAGTTCTATCAGCATTCTGGGAGCTGATTGGCCCTTACAGCATCATTAGCTGCCAATACTTGCTGTTGAATCTCAATATAATACATAATAATAGTATTCATATTTTGCATAACTACAGTCATATAATTCATGCAACAGCTCAAAAAACTGTTTTAATAACACTAACCCAAATCAATATCGGAATCAAATCGAATTGGATCGAATCAAATCTTGATAATCGATTCTGAATCTTAAGAATCGGAATCAAATCGATTCTTGACATTTGAATCGATCCCCAGCCCTACAAATACATACAGTATTTGTGTATCTATATCTCTATTAATATATATTGATTTATAGTTATATGTAGATATGTTGATATATAGATTTATAGTATTTTTTATGGATATACTGTAATTGGAGGTAAATATATTAACCAATGTATATATAGCATATCTAAACTTATATAGTTATTCAAGTATATTGTTACACAATTGCTGTCTATTGTTCTCTATTATATTGTAGTATTATAGTAAAGTAATGATAATGTAATACTATACATTATAATTACTTCTATTAGTACATACATACATAGTAGCACAACTAAATGATGGGCGTTTGTTTTGTTTTCTTTTGTTTGCCTTGATTTTGACTATATTTATATATACATATAATTGAGTATTACATCACTGTATAGAACAGCTATTAAAGTAGGTATGGGTGTTTTACAAGTAAGCTTATTGAAACTCGTCTTATTATATGTAAGAATGTAACTCTATAATCATGGAATTGATTGACTGGTCTCTCAGCACAATTGACCAAATTTTTGCGACGAGAAGTCAGGGGACAAGGGAGCCCTCCTGTCCTGACGGGACTTTTTTTGCTGGATACACAATGGATTCCTACAAAAATTGGAAGCCGTTGTGCCTCAAGATTATGTCCGTCGAGGACGTGGAAGACGCCTTCATAATTGGATTTATGATAGCAGGATTTCTTCTAATTGGAGTGGGGATTTTCCTGGCCTATCGACAATCGCGGAAGTCGGCGACAGCCGTCCTGGCCCTTTCTGAGCTGCCCGACGTTACTGGAGGAATGAGCAAGGGGTTAAGCACTCAAACTTTAACGCTTGGAGAGCAAAGCCGCAAGCTAGATGCGATTCTTGAACAGAATCGTAGGCTGGCAGCGGTCTTTGAGCTCATTTGCAAGATGGAGAAGATCTTGGAGAGGCTGGAACCTCGGCGCTCGGCGGGAATTGATCACAAATTCGTCTGTTTAGAGTCGCATTGAGGTATCAGAGACTTAACGGCAGACGGAAAATTACTGGAGTCTGCCGGTCTTTCATACAATTGTTGATTCTACAATCTGACCTTGACAGAGCAGCTTGGCCCTCTGCTCCAGTCACAATCTCCCTGGTGGAATGTAAACGAGTGGCTCTGCCCCCACTTGCCTTCCCCTTTCAAAACATCTGTGGACCTGTTTTCAGAACTGTACCGGGCCGTCTGATAACATCAAGGACAATGGCTGAGAGCAGCTCTTGGGCGAAGTGTCACAGACTTACCGCTCACACACACACACTTACTGATAACCACACCCCCCTCATCTTCAACCTTCAACGCCTTCCCTGGCTCCCCTCTTATTAGCCCCCCTGACACGGACGCCGAGTTCGAGTGCCACGGAGGCCGCAGCCCTCACTTGGATGAACTGTGCCAGGATCCCCCCCTCCCCGACTTGCCCACAATCTATGATGTTGTTTTGTTGTGTGTATGTTGCTTTTCTGTGCTGAGGTGTTTTTTTGCACCTTGATACTATGTATTTAATACACAGTGTGAAGATGCCTTTTTTTCCCTCCTCCCCCCATCCCAGAGTCATCCTTCCTCTAAAAATGGCGTCCGTACAAATGGTGCCATCGGTGTGAACCGGAGTCAAGTTATCTCGTCTGATTTACGTCTGACTTGGCAATAAAGCTTTTTCTGATTCTGATGTAAGATGTCAGGGGTAGGACTGGATAAGAGTTTACTTCATTCCATACTCTGTTTCGAGCATGTTGGTGGATCCATGAGGTCTCCCCAAGTGCTGTACACACATATATATATTTGTATTCTGTTTTTTTTTTACTTTTTTGTACTCTTTCTTTTATCATGCATGTTCGAAAAAAAATCTTCAAATCAAATCAAATCAAATCTATTTATTTCCAGAAGTCACATTCAGCTAATCTTTCTATATTCTGCTGTATTGAAAGTATGAATTGTGGTCCTGCGTCTGCTGGTGATTTATTTATAGTTGTTCTTCTCCAGCCTCTCACCCGTGACTCCAAAAGCTGCTCCAGGTGAAAGTAACTGTTTACCAGTTACTCTCCGGTCCTGGAGCCGCCGGCCCGGAGTGTTTTACCGCCGCTAACATTCCCAGCCAGGAATCTGCTGCTGCACGTTTGCACGTCTGCCCCCGGACTGTTCTGTGTCACCGCGCTGCCGATCCGGCCCCGGTTGGAAACTACCGAACCCTCCGAGTGTCACCGTTCACCACGGGCTCAGCCAATCCCACGGCGGGGATTTGGCCGGGGCCGACCGCGGCGGGAGCACCGGCCCGAGCTCTGAAAGGTATCAACATTTCACACACGAATAAGCTCAAGCTTTTCTGCCCAAAATGAAAATGACTATAATTAGCGAGTGGTTTTGCCTCGTGTCATTGAGTTCTGATCCTCTCCAGATTCATCTCACTCTGAAATTACTCGGCAACAGCTCGGAAAGGCGAGGGATCTGCACGTGGACGGCGTGACGTTTGACCCCGCGCGACTTTGTCTGCGAGATAAAAACCACATCAATGCAGTCGCACCGTTTAAACGGCCTTAATTGTGAATGCAGGTTATTTTCTAAGTGCAGCAAAGACCTTTTACCACCACATGCTGGAACTCTGAAAGGTTAACGTTTGAGCAGTCGGCCTTTCTGGGGTTTCTTCTTTTCTTTTCTTTTCTTTTCTTTTCCCGTGACTTGGCCCTTCACTTTAGAGGTCACGGCAGTGGATCGGTCTCTTCATCTCTTCATCTCATCCTGTCTTCTAAATATTCCTCCGTCACACCAAACCACTGCCCACCCTCTCTGACCACATTCACAAATCTCCTCTCTGGTCCATCCCTCTGTCTCATCCATCCCTCTGTCTCATCCATCCCTCTGTCTCATCCATCCCTCTGTCTCATCCATCCCTTCTCTTCATCCAGTCTTTCTAACTTAAAATGACTAAGGGGTTTTTTGTGCCACTTGTTGCTGAAACTACAACACCGGCAAAGTAACATATTATAAACAGCTAAATTAACTTTCCTTTGAGTTGTATTCATGTCCCCCTGGCACATTTAACTCAGATTAACTCTCCTTTAGGGCCTGTTTCCAGGAGCAGGTGGCGTGCAGAGCCGGGCGGTTGGAGACGCTGGGAAACATTTGGCAGCCGGCCATCCTCAATTTCCTCCTTTTGTTGAAAGAAATTGACCAAACCAGCGAACTGGAAACTCAGATGAACAAAATATTTCATATAATAATGTCATCAAGGCTTACTACCCATCTAATTAGGAAATTCCATTGCAAAATGTAAAAGTAGAGTCTGAAAATACATCATTCACGTTTGCAGGTTCTGCGACATCATATGATTTAAATCAGTGTCTCCCAACCTGGGGTCCGGGCCCCCCCTGGGGGGGCGCGAAACTTTGTCTGCTTTGAGGATATGTAGTGGTAAAAATTATATTTGCACATGTTATAAATAATAAAAAATAAAAAATCATAATAACACACCTAATGGAATACAGTAATCCAAGTCTGTATAAATCCACTCATTTTAAAATCATTTTAAAATACTAAGTTATTTATCAGGATAAAAACTTAAAAACGTATTATTATATCATTATTCAACATTTAATCATACTACTACTCCGACAGGTTGTTAAAGTAAAAATGTTAAAAAAAAGGTTGCTCTTATATTAAAAGAGACATTTTTCAGAAATATTTTTTTTTGTATTTTGTATTTTTTGTGCGTATTTTATACATTGGTGACACAAAAGGAAGGTGAGAAAAACAAAGTACAGGGTAAATAAAAGAGAAATGTATAAAAAAAACACAATTAATGAGAGGGGTATGCTGTTGTTTTTATTTTTATTTACTTATTTATTTATTTATTTTTTTCCTTTTTTTAATTTATTTTTTCTTTTTCTTATTTTTTTTCTCTTATTATTTATTTATTTTGGTTTAATTAATGTTATGAAAAGTAAAAAAAAGGGGGGAAAATATTGATAATTATATTGTTATTGTAAATCTTGTTTTTTTCTTTTTTTAATGCCCTCAATAAAGATATCTATACAAAAAAAAACACAATTAATGGTAATTTTTTCAATTAAAGGTTTGTAACGAATAACTTTACTCTTTTGGTGCTAGTACGTACGGGTCGGGGGCCCGGCTGGTTTTAGACAAAAGTAGGGGGAACAAGGAAAAAAGGTTGGGGACCACTGATCTATATGATTTATCTCCATCCTTCTTGACTGTGCAGCATCTGATGCTCCTCAGAAATGAATCACAAAGCCGTAACACCGGTTTTAAAGGAGGTGCAGGATGTGGACTCAAACCAGTCTCAGGGGTTTCATTATGAGCCTTCTTTATGGAAAAAAAAGTAAAAAAAATGTTGCATAAAGACAAAAAAGGCCATTTTAAATCTGCCAGAATATTCTGCATACGTGTAAAAGTTTTGACCACATTTTGATGTTTATCTCCGAGACAAAGGAAACCTGTTCTCCTAATCTGGGACTAATGGAGGGCAGATCGTGGCGTCCACAAGGTTCACCAGGTTTTTCTGTTGCTGTCAGCAGTTATATGTCAGCGCCCTTTACAGCTCCTCCGTCCTGCTGAGCAGAACAATGTTTAATCAAATAGGTGATCTTATAGGACTGGATTACTGCCAGAAAGGCCGCACTGCATGCAAATGTGACTTTTAGCGCAGGAATACGCAGCGTGATTAAAGTACATGCAATGTGGACACATGTGTGATTATTTAAATTGGAATAAATGCTGATGAAAGCCCCAAACCCCCGCCCTCACGCTAGATCTTCTTGAATCACCTTAAGCTTTGTTTCAATGTCACAACAGGCCGGTCTTGGTTTTTCCCCCAGATCTCCAGATCCGGACGTCGCCGGCGTCTCTAAAGTCTCTAAAGGTCGGCCACTTCTCTGGCAGAAATCCAGCACTAGACGTTCACTCGTTTGCTTCATCTTTGTCACGCTCAGCAGGACGGAGGAGTGTGTACGTCCGTGTTTCTTCTCTTCTCGTTCCGTGGACTCGTTGTGTGATTGCGTGGTGAGAAAAAGAGGTTTATTACGGGATACAATGGGACGGGAGTGAAAGGTGTCAAATTGTGGAATTGCTGTGATAAGGATTTAAGAATGTGTACCTCAATTTATGTTTTCAAAAAAAATTTTCAATATAAAATGATAAACAGTTATAAAGAAATCTGTTAATTATGTTGGTATAGCCGATTATAGATTAACATGAAAATAGCACCACTATAAACCCCTTTTTGCATTATTGGTATTACTATTTTATATAATATAATGCAATGACAGTTTCTCTTTGTTTTCTTTTTATATATTTCTCTTCTTATTTGTGTATTATCATCCACCGGATGCCATATTGTGTGAATACACACTGCCCAGGATAGGCTATAATAAGCCCTCGGCTTCAGCCTACTCCTTTTTCAGACATTTCTATTTACCTTTTATTTTATTTGTAAAATGAATGTAAATGTCTCAATGTATTCTGTCCGAAATAAACCATTCATTCATTCATTCATTCATTCAAAAGTACAAGAGAACAGAACAGGAGAGGAGAAGATCGAGACCAACGGTAGAGTAGCTAGAGCCACGTAGTAGTTGAATGAATGAAGTTTATTCAGTCATTGCAACACAAACACAAAACAACAACAATGTGTTGAACAATAACTGAAAAGGCATAGGCTGAAGCAAAATGCTTATAAAAGCCTATCCTATTGTACCAACTTTCTATTTTTGGCTACCAACCTCCAGAAAACCAAAAAGAGAATAGAAAAGCAAAGAAACAACAAAAGGTAAATAAATAATAGAAAAGCAAAGAAACATTTACAGATGGTCAATTGCACTTATAAGCTTCAAAAATAGCTTTACAAACCATTTTCTTAAATACAACAAAAGAATGACATGTTTTTAAATGTATGTTGGCATCATTCCAGAATTTAACTCCAGTGATGGAGACACATCTCCTTTTCAGACCTTTTTTAGCTTTTTGTACAGTGAAATTGCAGACACCTCTAAGATTGTAACAAGTCTCCTGAATTGAAAAGAACCTCTGTATTGGTTGCGTCATATTAGCGCAAAAGTTGCTGTTCCTCTCTGGAAATCTAACCGTCTCATCTCTGATCCATTCCTGCCTCCCGTGGAGGATCAGACTGTTCGGCCTTCGGGGTCGTTCCCGTTCAGAACCAGGAGCAACATCAGCTCTGGTTTCCTAAGTGGCTTAAAGTAAGAGGATGGAGGGACCGGACCAGGGCCGGGTTAACTCAGATACACGTTTGCTTTTACCTCTAGCACCAGAATTACACTCTCCCCGGGATCCAACACAACTCTCTCTGCCTGTTTATCTATAAATATACATACTCAATTTTTGAGTTTACAAGAAAAAATGTGGCTTTGAAAAGAGATGCTTTGGTCAAAATGGGTCTCCTATCTACAAGAGTCACAATTACCTAGAAACTAAATTACTGTTTCCACCCACTTGTATGTGTGTATATCCAAACTAGGAATGGTTGATATTTTACCGTTCATGATAAACCGTCAAAAAAATTCCCCACGATAAGAATTTGTATCTCACGGTAAAAATGATAAATTCCTGTTGATGATGTTTTTGTGTAAAACTGATTTATGGTTCTGCGTTAAATCCACGCACAACGTACGTGAAGGAAGGAAGGAAGGAAGGAAGGAAGGAAGGAAGGAAGGAAGGAAGGAAGGAAGGAAGGAAGGAAGGAAGGAAGGAAGGAAGGAAGGAAGGAAGGAAGGAAGGAAGGAGAGCAGGAGGAAAGAAGGAAGGAAATGAGCATGAAAGAAAGAAAGAAAGAAAGAAAGAAAGAAAGAAAGAAAGAAAGAAAGAAAGAAAGAAAGAAAGAAAGAAAGAAAGAAAGAAAGAAAGAAAGAAAGAAAGAAAGAAAGAAAGAAAGAAAGAAAGAAAGAAAGAAAGAAAGAAAGAAAGAAAGATAAATTCCCGTTGATACGTTTTTGTGTAACAAACATGGCGGATCTGAGAGCGAGATAGATTTATAGTTAAAAAGATGGAGTTGAATTGGTATTTTTTTTATCTACATTTTTATCGTTATCAGGATAAATGACAGAAATGATCGTGATAAATTATTTAGTCCATACCGCCCATCGCTAATGCAAACCCTTATAATATTGTAGTTTGGTCTCCCTATGACTGAATGTAGTCGCTGTTCCAAGCCCACACATCCCGTTTTGATTCATCATTGTTCCTTTTTTTTGTTTGTTTGTCTTTAGTTAGTTCTGTTTGTTTGTTTTTCCTTAAAAATATAAATGTACGCAGGTTTTGTTTCTTTCAACATCACACAACTATAGGGCAACAGCTATGTTTGGACATGCTGATGTTTTTCTTTCTTCCCGACAATAATTGTAAACCAATTGTACACCAGTTGTGTAATGTAAGATGTGAGGATAATAATAATAATAATAAAGAAAATAAAAAAAAAAAAAAAAGAAAAGAGATGCATCCTGGTTATCCTGGTTATTTGTCCAATTTCTGACGTCAGTCAGAAACATTTGGCAGCCGGCCATCCTCAAATTGCTCCTTTTAGAGAAAGAAATTGACCAAACCAGCGAACTGGAAACTCAGATGAACAAAACATTTCATATAATAATGTCATCAAGGCTTTCTACCCATCTAATTAGGACATTTCTTTTCAAAATGATGAACGTGGAGTCTGAAAATACGTCATTCAGGTTTGCAGGGTTCTGCAGCATCACATGAACGATCCAGCTCATGATTCATGACACTGTGCAGCATCTGACGCTGCTCAGAAATGTGAAGCACAAAGCTGTAGCACCGGTTTTAAAGGGGGTGCAGGCTGTGGACTCAAACCTGCTGCTATGAACAGTAGTCCATGTTACAGATCAGATATCAGCACCACTCAAGGTGACCAACTTGCTTATACTTTTTGAAAAGATCCATGTCTGTAGATGATATTCTGGTATGAAAACCTTCCTGAGTGGCAGCTGGATCAGAGTTATCAGCTCATGAAGTTCAGAAAATGACATTTTAGATGCTGCTGCATATCCTGGTTTAGACTCATGTTCAGGAAATCTGTCAATGTTTCACTATATTGTCTTTGGTATCATTTTAAGCATTTATTCAAGCAAAGACGTGAATCTTTCTGACCAACATAGAGGTCACTGCAGCTCTTTAAACTATAAACAACACACATTTTTACACCATTTTCGCCTAAATGATATACTATCTTTATCCCTGTGTCATCTAAGAACAACAGAGACACAAAATACAAAAACTGGAATATTCACAGGAGCATAAGGATTAGTGATGCACCGAAATGAAAATTTGTGGCCGAAACCGAAACCGAAAATAATAATAAACACTTGGCCGAATACGGAACAATACCGAACATGAACACTTCAGCAGTTTTTCATTTATTTTGCAAATTTTTTCACCATTGCATAAATCAAATAAATTTGATTTAGGCATGCTTTTCAAAGAAAACAATCTTTTACAAAATTACAAGCTAGAAAATATTTATTGAACATAAAAAAATGAATTTTTTTAAATTTCCCAGCATTATGTTGTTTTGGTTCCACCTCCTGGTGAATGTTGGTAAAATTCTTATGGGGTTAGTTTTTGGTTGGTCAACGATTTATGTAGTGCGCAACGTTACGGGACGGAGCGGCCAGTCTATTTCCTTATTTTACAACGCCGTTATTAATTCCACCGAACACCGAAAGTGTTTTTTTTGCCATTTTCGGCCGAACAATTTCGGTTACCGAACAATAGGTGCATCACTAATAAGGATTCAGGAAATGTATCACATCTTAGCTTGAATGAATGCTTTAAAGATCCCCGTTAAAATGATACCAAAGACAATATAGTGAAACATTGACAGATTTCCTGTACGTGAGTCTAAACCAGGATATGCAGCAGCATCTAAAATGTAATTTTCTGAACTTCATGAGCTGATAACTCTGATCCAGCTGCCACTCAGGAAGGTTTTATACCAGAATATCATCTATAGACAGATCTTTTCAAAAATTATAAGCAAGTTTGGTCACCTCGAGTGGTGCTGATGAGTGAAATGTTTGGCTCTGGCCCCTGGACTACCGGTGGCCCCTGGACTACCGGTGGCCCCTGGACTACCGGTGGCCCCTGGACTACCGGTGGCCCCTGGACTAACGGTGGCCCCTGGACTACCGGTGGCCCCTGGACTAACGGTGGCCCCTGGACTAACGGTGGCCCCTGGACTAACGGTGGCCCCTGGACTAACGGTGGCCCCTGGACTACAGAGCTGTGAAGTGAGGGCCGGGTCGTACCGTATCTCAGGGGTTTCGTGGAACATTCAGTAAGACTTCAGGAAATCATCAGCTTCAGCAAAAACAAGGGCGTTATGAGCCTTATTAACGAAAAAAAAGTTAGAAAATGTTGCATTGTTTCACAACGTTGGGAGGAAAGGAAAGGCTCGCCAACATGTTTAGAAAATGTATATGCGGAAAGAAAGATGTCGTCTGGACATATTGTACACTGAGCTGCATTTAAGGGGCTTTTATTATAGATTATGACGCCATCTGTTAAGATTCTGGTGTCGCTGTTTGTGACGGGCAGCGTGTTTAACGTGGGCTGGAAGCAGAACTGGAGTTGAGGGGGATGAGGGGGTATGGCATCCCCCTGAAATAAAAACGGTGAAGTGAAAATCTACTTGAAACAGGTGAAAATTGTTGTTTTTTTCCAGTGATGAGTCTTGTTTTAAGTGTAATGAGATATTTTTTTACTAAAATGAGACATTTTAACTAGAAATAAGACAAATATTCTTGTTAAGATTGTGAGTTTTTGCAGTGATCCATTTTACTTATCCTGTGAAGGACAGAGTCATATTGATAAGTTCAGAAAAGTGTTTTTTATTGTTGTGTTTTGATGTATTTGATGTAAGCCCAGTGGATATTTAAAGCTTACAGAAGGCTGCATTTAACTGCTGCTATGTCATTCCTGCAGTATTCCTGCAGCTGTTTTGGTCACTGCTATTATTTGTAATATATTATATTATTTGTAATCAGCACAAATTATCTGTCCCCATATGATAAAATCCACCATCCCCCCTGATTTATTTTTACAACTGGAGTTCTGTCTGGAAGCAGCTTCTCCTTTGGACCCGGTTCACAGAGACTCTGGAGGCCAAGGGCCCGCTGGGGGACGGCTCACGGTGCCGGGCGTACGGCGCCAGGAGGGGATTAAATGTTCAGCACGTGTCCTTCATGGAGCGAGTCTCCTCCAATTCCAGGATATGATCAATCTGCAGCTGAGAGGCAAATCTCTCCAGAAGAATTCAATTAGGTAAGAAAAGAGCAGAGGATCGCGTTGATCTGAGGGAGCTGATTGGAGAGTCCCGGTGAGGAGCCGCTCCGTTCCTCCTCCGTCACCGCAGTGACTTGACCGGCCAAGCTCAGAGTTCATCCTCTTCTGGGATATTCAACTGGTGGCCCATGGGCCACTTGCGGCCCCCCAGGAGCTTTTATGTGGCCCCTGGTCATATTTCAAAAAAGGAGGGGAAAGTAGTGTTGTCCCGATCGATCGATGCTTGTGCTCAATGCTTAATATAATATTCAAATAAGGAAATCTTGGTGGAAAGTGGTGCTTTGTCATTATGGCTTGTTTTATTAAAAGTAGGTCAATATCAACTTCATTAAGTTTGCACAATGCATGGTTTCAAAATGAACATGGATTTAAAATAATATTTCTTTATCTGAATATTATATTTAACATTCACAATGATTAAATCTGGAGACAATTAATACATCATTATTATGCTGTAGGCTTTTTGTGGACGAAGAAAAAACTTCTTTACCGGTATTCCGCTACTAGAATAGAATATTAGAAACTAGAGTTGACCGAGCTTTTGCGGTGGCCGGCCCTAAGCTGTGGAATAGTTTGCCACTAAATGTTAGATCTGCTCAGACCCTAGTGGTTTTTAAGTCTTCTTTGAAAACTTATTTATTTTCTTTGGCTTTTAGTGTATGACAAATTAGTTCCCTACATCTGTGTGAAGTGATTGTGCACTTTATGTGTCTGTTCTTTGTCGTCTATTCTCTATTTTCTTGATCATTTTAGTATGTTAGTGGTTTTATTGTTTCTACACTGTGTACTGTGTTTTTCTTTTGGTATTGTTTCATTTTGTTGTATACTGTACAGCACTTTGGTCGACCTCAGTCGTTTTTAAATGTGCTTTATAAATAAAATTGACATTGACATTGACATTTCATTCTCTCGTTTTTAACAGCCCGTTACCAACGGTAACAGAACATTAACAGAAAACACATCGTCATCATTAATAACGGCTAGATTCTTGTGAATTCTAACCTACTGAAACTAAACAGTTCTGCTAGTGAGTGGCCACTACAATGTAAACTAGACAGATATTCTCCCACTCATTCCTGCGCACAAATATATTATATATACGTAAATCTTCCTATTTGAGTACAAAATACATTTTGAAAACCCCCAAATGTTCCGTGCGGGCCTCTCCATACAGTCTTTTTGCAGATGTGGCCCCCTGCCTGATCTAGTCTAAGACCCCTGCACTAGAACCTACTCAGCCCGACTCCCCTCGCCTTTGGTTTGGTTCTTTCCCACTAGGGACTAACGTGCCGAGTAGATACTTTTCCTGTTTCTACTCTGCCGAGGTTCTAAGCTGCTGAGTCGGGCTGTGACATCATCACACTACAGGCCAGGGATTGGTCGAGGGGTTGGAGTCAGACGTCTGAGTCAGGATGTGACATCAGAGAAAGAGACTCTGACGGAGATTCTGGTTCATTTTATTCCAGCAGCAACGGCAGCGCAAAAGTCTGTTTGGTGATCCAACTCTGAGGTGCAGATGTTCATAAACCTGGTGCTGAGGAGAGAATTAACCTGGTACTGTCTTTGGGTCAAAATTACCTAATTCTCCTGTTCCTTCTTTCCTCCTGCTCTCTCCTTCCTTCTCCCTTCCTCTTTTCTCCCTTCCTTCTTTTTTCCCCTCGTACATTCTTTCCTTGTCTTTTCCTTTCCTTCCTTCCTTTTTTCCCTTCCTCCCTTCCTTCCTTCCTTCCTTTTTTCCCTTCCTCCCTTCCTTCCTTCCTTCCTTTTTTCCCTTCTTTCCTTCCTTCCTTCCTTCCTTCCTTCCTTCCTTCCTTCCTTCCTTCCTTCCTTCCTTCCTTCCTTCCTTCCTTTTTTCCTTTTTTCCCTTCTTTCCTTCCTTCCTTCCTTCCTTCCTTCTTTTCTCTCTTCCTTCCTTCCTTCCTTCCTTCCTTCCTTCCTTCCTTCCTTCCTTCCTTCCTTCCTTCCTTCCTTCCTTCCTTCCTTCCTTCCTTCCTTCCTTCCTTCCTTCCTTCCTTCCTTTTTTCCCTTCCTTCCTTCCTTCCTTCCTTCCTTCCTTCCTTCCTTTTTTCCCTTCCTTCCTTCCTTCCTTCCTTCCTTCCTTCCTTCCTTCCTTCCTTCCTTCCTTCCTTCCTTCCTTCCTTCCTTCCTTCCTTCCTTCCTTCCTTCCTTCCTTCCTTCCTTCCTTCCTTCCTTCCTTCCTTCCTTCCTTCCTTCTTTTCTCCCTTCCTTCTTTCCTTCCTTTCTTCCCTTCCTCCTTCCTTGACCCAAAGACAGCACAAGGGTAAAAAAGGGATCTAAACGGGAGATAAGGAACGACCAGATCTACCAGGAGCTCTGTCTCTTCATAGCTGCTCACGGCTCCAGCTGACTTTTCAGCAGCACAGAGACAAACTAACAAACTTGAAGCTTCTCTCACTCTCATTTTTTAACTTGATATCAAACACAAGCCACAGACCCAGCAGCACATCTATCATCTCCTCCAGGTTCTACATCTTTAGTGTTGTTGTCTTCTTAGTTTAGATACACAATCAAATACGTCACAGCAGTTTCTCCAACCTCCTACTTCTGCTCCAGGTGCTGAATTATAGTGGAAAAGAAACTTGGCCGAGTTGAGTCGAGTTGAGATGAGTAGAGCTGAGTAGGTACTAGTAGAAAAAAGCGCCATTAAAGTCGCCCTAAAAGCGCTGGCTATCACTGTAAATGAAAGAAGTTTGAAATGCAGAATTAGACTGTAGTGCTGAGGGCTGGGGAGTGAAGTGCATCACACGGACGGAGATAACCTTTAAGGAAGCTTCGTGACCTTTTCAAACCCGGCAATACTTGACGGATGGTTTCAACTCTGGTCCTGATCGATAACTCTGCTTTTAAAATATCTCACGTCAAGATTAGAAGTTAAATATGCTCTGGGTGGGCCGTGTCGATAAACATTTGCATTGGTAACACAAACGCAGAGAGGTTTCTGTGATGTGTTTCAGTTCAAAGACCTGAAAGAGAGTCTCAAAGATCTTAATGTGCAAGTAGAAATTGTATAATTATCTAGCAGGAAACTCTATTAAGTGGAGCGGTTTGAAATATTGCTGTTGTCCGGCGTCTGATGTTTATCTCCTCCACGCTGGGCTCAGGGCTTTTCAACTACCTCCTGCACAAGATTGCAGATTCCCCCGCATCTTCTCCACATCACTAGTTTATCTGCAGGTGAGATCATTCGAGCAGGATTGCTTTGTTACCCTTGGAAAAATGAAAAAAGGACCACAATCACCATTTGGCTGGCACTCCAGTGGCTGCGCCCACACCTCTGAATACTCAGGTCACCGTCTTCCTCAACTCGCCTCAGGCTTCATTTCTCTAGTAGTTTTAAAGTATTATTCCAGGTTCTAAAACTTTAGCCGTTAGTTTTTCAAATGCACAAGTTCAAGTCTGGGCGTCCAGGGACTCGGACGCTGGAGATGGAGCTGGAGTCACCGGGTCTGTCTGCAGCTCCCAGCTTATTACACACCAAATAGGGATGGGTATGGACTAAAAAATGTATCACGATCATTTCTGGCATTTATCCCGATAACGATAAAAATGATGATTAAAAAAAATACCAATTCAACTCCATCTTTGTAACTATAAATCTATCTCTCTCTCAGATCCGCCATGTTTGTTACACAAAAACATAATTAACGGGAATTTATCCTTCTTTCTTTCTTTCTTTCTTTCTTTCTTTCTTTCTTTCTTTCTTTCTTTCTTTCTTTCTTTCTTTCTTTCTTTCTTTCTTTCTTTCTTTCTTTCTTTCTTTCTTTCAGGCTCATTTCCTTCCTTCCTTCTTTTTTCCCTTCCTTCCTTCTTTCCTCCTGCTCTCTCCTTTCTTCTTCCCTTCCTCTTTCCTTCCTTCCTTCCTTCCTTCCTTCCTTCCTTCCTTCCTTCCTTCCTTCCTTCCTTCCTTCCTTCCTTCCTTCCTTCCTTCCTTCCTTCCTTCCTTCCTTCCTTCCTTCCTTCCTTCCTTCCTTCCTTCTTTTTTCCCTTCCTTCCTTCTTTCCTCCTGCTCTCTCCTTTCTTCTTCCCTTCCTTCCTTCCTTCCTTCCTTCCTTCCTTCCTTCCTTCCTTCCTTCCTTCCTTCCTTCCTTCCTTCCTTCCTTCCTTCCTTCCTTCCTTCCTTCCTTCCTTCCTTCCTTCCTTCCTTCCTTCCTTCCTTCCTTCCTTCCTTCCTTCACGTACGTTGTGCGTGGATTTAACACAGAATCATAAATCAGTTTTACACAAAAACATCATCAACAGGAATTTATCCTTTTTACCGTGAGATACAAATTCTTACCGTGGGGAATTTTTTTGACGGTTCATCGTGAACGGTAAAATATCGCCCATTCCTAACACCAAATAGAGAAAGGTTCTTCATTTCATGTCTATGCTGGGATTCTTTTAAACTTTTCTTCATTTTTTAAAGCATAATTGTAACATTTAAAATATAACAATGACCCATTGCGAGAGACTTAATCACTCTTAAGACTGACGTGAAAGTTAAAACGTGCCTCAGGGTCAGGCTTCCCAGTGAATTTATGATTAATTGTCTTTCATCAAATGTTTTTCTTTCGCATTTTCCCAACATTATTTATGTAAGCCTTGAGGAGCAGAATGCCACGATTATCTTTTTCTTCATTGCTTTTGCGAGGAGTAAATTAATTGCAGCACCTAAGGCGTGAACTGAGGCGTTAGTGCGAGGCATCGGCGACACGGGCGACATGCTTCAACAGTCTGGCAGCAACAAACTTTTACTCTGGCGGGTAACTCTCTTTTACTCTGGCGGGTAACTCCCTCAACGGCAACAGAGTGTTTTACTTTCTCAAACACACAAAAGTCTATTGTGTTTAGCAGAGTTTCAGTTTGCAGCAGAGCAGATTGGTTGGTGAGCAGCGCCTGATCCAGTCACCGACTCTGACTCTTGTTCTTTTTCTCCTAAGCTTTAGTTTTTACAGGAAATATGTTAATATGCAGATACACTGCTAGCTGTTTCCATTAAGAGTTTAAACAGAAGTAGAACTACGGTGGAGAGCCTCCATGAGGACCAGTCCTGAGCTCGCGAGCAGTGATGCAGCACGAGAAGATGTAGGAGACGAGGGACGATGGGACGTTGCAACACCGTGTTCGGTCCTCTCCTCTTAGATATGTAGATATGGCCAGAAACCTCCATCGCTTCACCAAAACGTTTTGTAAGTAGAGATTGTTGAGAAATATTATCAAAAACAGTTCAGAAGTCCGCTGTGGAGTAGTGAGTTTTATTCAGTAAGCCGGTGGTGAACAGACCCACGCAGCGCATGGCTGGGTTGGTGTGCCGACCCAGAGTGGTTTGACAACAGGACTTTTATACAGTAAGTTCAAAGCACAAAAGGCAGGAATCAACAAGTCAAGTGACAGACGAAAAGCAATTTACAGTCAGATGTGATATGTGGCCAAATGTCATTATCGGGCATTTGGCATGACTGACACTAAGTTCTAAATTACCCCATAGGGTCTTCTAGTGGTTCAAGTCTGTGTTGAAGCTACTTGCAAGGTGTCGTCTCTGCAGGGGTATGAAGCTGAACCCCGATCGATCGACAACCGATCGGTATCGGCCCGATAATGCCCCTATCGGTTTTGATCGGAGTTCTCAAAATAATAGTTCAAAGCGAGCCGATCTGATGACGTTTACAACAACAAACCGCTGCCCACGCTGCGTTCCCGCATCTCAGTCTCAGGTCTCCTGAGGGGGCGTGACCGGCCAAGCCCTATGGGAGTTTTACAATGTCCGAAAAGGACAACACATTTACAGTTTGCAAGCTGTGTGCAAAGGAAATACCCCGAGGAGGAATGTTATAAAAGGATTTCAACACAACAAAGCTGATAGGACATTTGAAAGTTTCTCAAGTCAAGGACTATAAAGAACAGGATCGTGCAGCAACGCCGCTAACTCACCTGTAACAGAGGCCTACAGTATAAACAACAGCAACAACAGCAAGAAGCCTACGGCGTAGGGTACGCGGTGACGCGCACCATTCTGTGTTGGTGTAACACGGAACCATAAATCAGCCTTACGGCGTACCCTATGCCGTAGGCTCTGCGTTGGTGTAACGCGGTGGTCAATTCATGATACTTTCTCATCTCCTAATTTTGATACCTAATAATGCAATGTCAGTGTTGTACATGAGACAACAATATTGAAGAATTTATAGATTCCTCGCTGTGATCGGTGATCGGCAATATTGGGATCGGCAGACACTGATTTTGGAGATCGGTGATCGGCCCTCAAAATCCTGATCGGTGCATCTCTAGTTGTAAGATCATCATTGTGCTGCCTGGTGTTTGTGCTTTTTCCTTCATCATCGTTTGGTTACTGATGTCATTGGTGACTCAGAGAAAAGCTCAAGGACATCGGACATGTCCTCTGCCACATACTCGCAGCGACCACCATGTGTGACTTTAAGTGGATGAGTAATGTCAAAGCGCACCGCTATGCCGATGTCACGGATGGGAAAAGTCAAAGCTGTTAACGTGTCGCTTCCGCGCCAAAGCTGGACATGTGAACACAAATGGCGCTTTTTCCACTAGTACCTACTCAGCACGACTCGACTCGCCCCGGTTTTCCTCTTTTCCACTAGGGGTGGAGGCGTGCTGGGTTGATAATTTTTCTGTACCTATTCTGCCGAGGTTCTAAACGGCTGAGTCGGCTGTATCTGACGTCATCACACTACAGGCCACCGATTGGTCGGGGGGTTGGAGTCAGACGTTTGAGTCAGGAAGCGGGAATCAGCGCAAGAGCGGCTCACGGCTTCTTCATTTTATTCCACCAGCAATGGCAGCGCAAACGTCTGTTTCATGATCCAACTCTGAGGTGCAGATGTTCATAAACCTGGTGCTGAGGAGAGAATTAAAAAGGGATCTAGAGGCGATAAGGAACGACCAGATCTACCAGGAGCTCTGTCACTTTATAGCTGCTCACAGCTCCCAGCTGACTTTTCAGCAGCGCCGAGACAAACAAACTAAAAAAAAGTGTTGCCGCTTGAAACTTCTCTCATTCTCACTTTTTAACTTGGTATGGAATACAAGCCAGAGACCCAGCAGCACATCTATCATCTCCTCCAGGTTCTACATCTTTAGTGTTGTTGTCTTCTTCGTTTAGATACACAATCAAATACGTCACAGCAGCTTCTCCAACCTCCTTCTTCTCATCTGGGTATCGAAAAGAAACGAGGGCAAGGCGAGTGGAGTCACACTGAGTAGGTACTAGTGTAAAAGCACCATTAGATATGTAGGGCAGGATCAGCCTCCATTGCTTCACCGTTACATTTTGTAAGATCGTCATTGTGCTGCCTGGTGTTTGTGCTTTTTCCTTCATCATCATTTGGTTACTGAGGCAACAAGTGGCATGTCATCAGTGACTCAGAGAAAAGCCCAAGGACATCAGACATGTTTCCGCGGGGTCGCTGCCACATGACAAATACTTGCAGCGGACCAACATGTGTGACTATAAGTGGATGAGTAATGTCAAAATGCACCGCTATGCAGATGTCACGGATGGGAAAAGTCAAAGCTGTTGACGTGTCGCTTCCGCGCCAAAGCTGGACGTCTGAACTAGTGGTGGGGAAAAAAATCGATATTGCAATATATTGTTGTGTTCTCTGTCGCAATAAATAATCGATAAACTGATGGCAAATATCGATATTTTATTACAACACACATAATGGATTTACGCGGTTGTCACCGCACTATTGTTCATGCACTTCAATTAGTCCAGCTGTAAAGACTAGGAGGCAGTGAGGTACTATGCAAAATTAAGTTGCTTACTGTCTTTTCAGTATTAGAAACAAAGCAGTGCACTGTCCTGGTTTATATAAAACATGTTATTGTGTTCATGGACTTTAATGTGTCCAGCTGTACAGTGTTTACATTTACAAGTCTAGGAGGCAGTGAGGTTTATACAAATGCACTTTCTTTGTACATTGTAGGAAGTTTTGGCATTGAATAAATGACTTAACTACAGACGTTTTCCTTTTTATGGGTATTTTTTCTTTTTCAGTCACATATATCGTGATATATCGTTGATGAAATTTCTTACAATATATCAAATATCGTGTATTGTAATATTATCGTTATCGTGGGCCACATATCGCCACAGTATTGAATCGTGAGTTACTTGTATTAACCCACCCCTAGTCTGAACACAAAGTAGTTTCACTCGCTTCCGGAGACGCCATCAAGTGGCCGTTTCAGGAATTACATCGGCTCAGCCTTCCAGCCCCGGAGAGGGCACAGCTTGATGTGAAGCTTTTGTGAATTTCTCACGTCTCATGAGCTGAAATCCAGTATGTAACCCGGTTAGACACGCAGTTAAACCGTCACGCACCGAGGTGACGGCGATCGCTGGAGACAGCCCTTTGGACGTAAAGGTTTCTGTGCCAACGTGAAAACGTGATCAACAGGAAATAGTTGGACAGAACTGTGGATATCTGATGATAACACAAATCAAAAGCTTGTTATGTGTTTTGGCAACGTTGTCATCTCTGTGTCGAGGACGAGCACAGAAACATCTCGCTAATATACCTTCTTAATACTGAGAAATGTTGTAGTGCCTTAAGTTTTTGCATATTTGGGAAGTATCCTTTATGTCTCTCCACTGATATTTTCCCTGAGTGAAAACATCATCTTAATATGCAAGCTTTAAGCATAAATACATGACATGTAAATTAAAATGTACTTATGTGGAACAAGAACAAACTGAATGAAGTTTGCAGATCTTTTTCCCCTTTTCCCTTCCTTTCCGCTTTCCTTCAGTCCTCTTACAATTAAAACTACACTGTTGCTTCATTCTCCCAGTTTAATTTAAGAGGGTAAAGACAAAGACACAAGAGGATGCAGAATGTGGAGAAGAGAAAAAGCCTTTTGAACTGGTGCCTGCTCCGGTTCAGGCTTCACACGGCGTGTCATCGTGACACAGATAAGTCTCAGTCGCTCCTGCCTCTCTGGGGCTGAGAACGTTTGGCTGCAGAATCACAATCACGGCGTACATTAAATATTCTACTGTCTTCACGTCAGTATTAAACACATTAATACATTAAATACTCTACTGTCTTCACACGTTCTCTGAAGGTTTAACGCTTGTACGGTCTTCGGGTCAAAATTACCTAATTCTCCTGTTTCTCCTTCCTTCCTTCCTTCCTTCCTTCCTTCCTTCCTTCCTTCCTTCCTTCCTTCCTTCCTTCCTTCCTTCCTTCCTTCCTTCCTTCCTTCCTTCCTTCCTTCCTTCCTTCCTTCCTTCCTTCCTTCCTTCCTTCCTTTCTCCCTCCCTCCCTTCCTTCCTTCCTCCCTTCCTTCCTTATTTCCTCCTGCTCTCTCCTTCCTTCTTCCTTTCCTCTTTTCTCCCTTCCTTCCTTCCTTCCTTCCTTCCTTCCTTCCTTCCTTCCTTCCTTCCTTCCTTCCTTCCTTCCTTCCTTCCTTCTTTCCTCCTGCTCTCTCCTTCCTTCTTCCCTTCCTTCCTCTTTTCTCCCGTCCGTCCGTCCGTCCGTCCGTCCGTCCGTCCGTCCTTCCTTCCTTCCTTCCTTCCTTCCTTCCTTCCTTCCTTCCTTCCTTCCTTCCTTCCTTCCTTCCTTCCTTCCTTCCTTCCTTCCTTCCTTCCTTCCTTCCTTCCTTCCTTCCTTCCTTCCTTCCTTCCTTCCTTCCTTCCTTCCTTCCTTCCTTCCTTCCTTCCTTCCTTCCTTCCTTCCCTCCTTCTTTCCTCCTGCTCTTTCCTTCTTTCTCCCCTTCCTCTTTTCTCCCTTCCTTCCTTCCCTTCCTCTTTTCTCCCTTCCTTCCTTCCTTCCTTCCTTCCTTCCTTCCTTCCTTCCTTCCTTCCTTCCTTCCTTCCTTCCTTCCTTCCTTCCTTCCTTCCTTCCTTCCTTCCTTCCTTCCTTCCTTCCTTCCTTCCTTCCTTCCTAAAATCACGGTGCTGAAACACGGATCTGAACGTGTCAGAAGGCGAGTTACACGATGCTGGAACACAGAGTTTCCCGTCAGAGTTGTTTACGAGGACGAGCAGGAATCCAGCTTGAGGGAAAAGCAGCCAAACGGGTTAAACTGAACGACGCCTGCTTCACGTCTTCTTCCCCAGCCTTTGTGTTAATTAGAGCTCCAGCTAAATTAGCATTTCCATGTTGCTGCGGAACTCTGAAAATATTCACACCTGCAGAGGAGAGAAACTCACAGCTTGAGTCAGGTTTATCCCTGGCGATGTTTATCCAGGTGTTAAAGGAACACGAGTGTTGTTTTCAGGGGCAGATGAGCTGGTTAACGAGGGGGTTAACGGGGTGGGAGGAGAGGCCCGGATACTGCAACAGTATCGCCTCCTGAAAACACCGGATGTGAAGATTTCTGCTCAGAGGTGTCGTCGGGATAAAACCTCACCTCAAGAAGAGATTAATAGGAGATTGCAGCCAAGCAGTCTGAAAACACGGTTAACTCCCAGTTCATATCAGAATCTATTCATCATCAGCAAGATAATATTAAACCACTCAGTTCAGCACAAAGTGCTCCACACGCTGGCGTGAAGACTTCACTGCACCGCTAATCCTGCCCAAATCTGCATCCACATGAAGGCTGCATTCGTTTTATGGGTTGTAATTGTGTGCTTTTGTGACAACTTTCACAAAGACTTCGTTAAGGTGCAACGACAGATCAAATGAGAGCTGGAGGTACGAGATGGACAAAGCCTCGGGGCGTGAAAGGAGATAAAAATGGGCTGGAGAGGCTGAGTCATTATATAAAAGAGAAGAAAAGCAGTCTGTCTGTCTGGAAGTGAACGAGAAAATGACCCTGTTTTTCACTTGATTCATCACCTCTGTTGACCTTTTCATAATGACTTCATGGCCCAAATTGCTGCTTTCATGTCTCGAAAATATAGTAAGGCATCATTTTGGTAAATTATGGCCCTAAAATAGATAATTATAGAAGATTTGCTTTGTGTGTTTCTCTTTGTACGGTACGATGTTCCTCATCAGAACCTTCTTTCACTTCAATTCCCGGAGTTCTGTAGATCTCTGCTGCTTTGTCGAAAAATGCTACCGCCGCATAAACCGATAGCAACTATCTATGGATTTTTGCTACCCTATCAAAAAATGCTACCTAATGCTTTTTTCCTTTTGTGGAGCAACAATTTTACTGTGTTTTACTCCCTAAACCACTTCCTTGTCTCTTGCCAGGCCGTTATTGTAAATAAGAATGTTCTTAATGACCTGCCTGGTTAAATAAAAGAGAATGACTGAATGAATATCAAATAAAGCGATATGATTGGGTTTTTTTTTCTCTTTATCGTATAATGTTCACAAAGTGTAATGCAATTAATGTCATGGGTTGTGTATTTTGAAGGATCAGATACTCAACATCCCATATTATCAATTTTAAATAAATATTTCTGGGGTAGCATAATTTGATAGTCCAGTAACTTCCTATCAAATAATGCTCCCGTCACTTAATGCATTCAGGTAAGACGACTAATCAACTCACTGCCACTGTAGGATGAATGTCAGCATACTCACACCTCAATTTATCTATTTTGTAATCACTATTTTTGGATTGATAATAAGTATAAAATAATAAGACAGTGCATCCAAGTGATCGCCGCGGCTTCGTGGCGCTCGAAACCCGGAGACTGCGTTGGGGGGGCTGATAAGAGGGAGGGGCCGGGAAGGCGTTGAGAGGAGGGAGGTGTGGTTATCAGGGTTATCAGTAATTGTGAGTGTGTGAGCGGTAAGTCTGTGAACTTCGCCCCAGAGCTACTCCTCAGCCAATGTCCTTGATGTTATCAGATGGCCCGGTACAGTTCTGAAACAGGTCCACAGATGTTCGTGGAGAGGGGAGGGTTAGTGGGGGCAGAGTCCCTTGTTTACATTCCACCAGGGAGATTGTGACTAGAGCAGCCGGCCAAGCTGCTCTGTCAAAGTCAGATTATAGAATCAACAATTGTATTGAAAAGAAACAGGCAGACTCCAGTAATTTTCCGTCTGCGTGAAGTCTCTGGTTCATCAATGGCGACTCCAAACAGACGAATTTGTGATCAATTTCCGCCAAGCCGAGCTTCCAACTTCTCCAGGGTCTTATCAATCTTGTCAATGAGCTCAAAGGCCGCCGCTAGCCTGCGATTCTGTTCAAGAATCGCATCCAGCTTGCGGTTTTGCTCTCCCAACGTTAAAGTCTGAGTGTTGGTCGCAGAGCTTATCCCCTCAGCAACATCGGGCAGCTCAGAAAGGGCCAGAAAAGCTGTCGACGACTTACGCGTTTGTCGATAGACCAGGAATCCCCCCACTCCAATTAGCAGAAATCCTGCTATCATAAATCCAATTATGAAGCATCTTCAACGTCCTCGACAGACAGGATCACTAGACATAACGGCCTCCAATGTTTATAGGAGTCCATTGTGTATCCGGCAAAAAATGTCCCATCGGGGCAAGAGGGCTCCCTTACCCCCTGACTTCTCGTCGCAAAAATTTGGTCAATTGTGCTGAGAGACCAGTTAATCAATTCCATGATTGTAGAATTTCGGAGGAGTGAAAAAGAGAGGCTCTGAAAGACAAGACAGGACAAAAAGCAGCAGCAGGGCAGATAGGGAGGGAGAGGAGCAGAAAAGCGTCCGCCTTCACCGAGAGCCAGAAGAAGGTGTTATATATATAATTATCAGTAATGTGGATAATATAATCACAAAGTGGGTAAAAGGCAGATAATAGAAGAGCTAGAAGAGTCTGCTAACAGGACTGAAGGGATGCAAGAAATGATGGGCGTGGCAATCACACTTTGAAAATCGTCTGTGCGCAAAAACCACAAAGTAGCAGTTCATGACGGGTAGCATGGATGGACAGAACACCGGCTTTAAAATGGCAGCGCCCGAGCCGAAGGACGAAGCCCACGGCGACGAGGTCCATGGTTTATACGGAACCTGTACATCACAGGGAAGCATCTTAGGGAGGGATGGAGGCAGCGACAAAGACATACAAGCTAGAATAGGGAAAGCCAGAACAGCTTTTCTAATACTACGGCAAGTATGGAACTCCAAACTCATCTCCACGCAAGTCAAACTCCGGATCTTCAATTCCAACGTCAAGTCAGTTTTACTGTATGGAGCGGAAACATGGAGAACCACAAAAGCAACAACAAAAAACTGAAAACATTCATAAACAAATGCCTACGACACATCTTAGGAATTTACTGGCCTAACACCATCACAAACACAGAGCTCTGGCAAACCACACAACAAGAACAAATAGAAACCCAGATAAGACGTAGGAAATGGGGCTGGATCGGGCATACCTTGAGAAAACCAGCATCCAACACAACCAGGCAGGCCTTAACCTGGAACCCTCAGGGGGAAAAAAAACCGGGAAGACCCAAAAACAGCTAGAAAAGGTCTGTCAGAACTCAAGGAGAAAGGAACATCTTGGACGGAAGCAGAGAAAATCGCTCAACACCGAACCAGCTGGAAGAAGTTCATGAATGACCTATGCTCCCCAAAAAGCCAAAGGGTTTAACAACAATAACAACTGTACATCACAGAGCCCGGCCGAGGCGGGAACGAGCAGGTCTGGCATCACCGTGCTGAGAAAAGCAAGGCCTTCCCTATAAAACCACCATCTGGATGGCAGCATATGTCCCGCCAGTAACCTGTTCGTATAGTTCGGCCTTAAAGGTGCCCTAACAGATGTGCACATACCCCCGTGCCATGTGCACTAATGCCTTCCCAAACCTCCGCCGACGCTGCGTTTGAACTGTGTGCTGATAACGATGTACGGCAGACGGTGCCTCTCCGGCCCAGAGGACGCAGCATCCTTTATTTCAGAAGAATAAGCTCAAATTTGGATGTGTCGGACCACAAGCCGGGCTTCAGCCACACCTCGGCTCATTCGGAACGAAAACATATAGGTTTCCCAGAGGTGTGTGCGAGCCCACGCTGTGCTCTCTGCTGAGCATTACCGTTCCCCAACGATTACAGCCGTCCACTGCTGTTTTTGCTCTTCTTCAATTTGTGTTCTCCAAAGATTCCTTTAGCCTGTTTAATGTTTTCATGAGATGTCTTTACATGATGAAAGCTCCAGATTCTTGGCAACATTTCTTTGAGAAAGTCTTCCAGCAAGTGGTGAACTCCTCCAAAACTTAGCTTCAGACAGACTGTGATATGCTCGTTTTACAGCCAGTCATGTTCTTTATTCAGCGCGAGATGTTTCTCCATGTCGTCTTTTTCATGTTGCTGCACAGAGGACCGTGTCTGAACTCCTCGTCAAATTATAACCTCCATTCAGATTTTATTACTTTAAATCTCACAAAGTTAACCCTTCGCTGCCTCGTATGTGAAATAAAACACAGAAAGTTTTTTTTTTTTTCATTTTCATTTAATTTTATCATAAGTTGAAATTAAAATAAAAACAAATTTTGTCTTTGATACTTTTCTGATTAATATTAGTTTGAACATAATAAAATATTTTTATTTTATTATTTTTATTGTGAGCGTATGAGCAGTACGGCGTCTGCTATCCTCTTTTAAAAGGTTTTAACAGTTATAATTACTCATGTTTTTAGCTGGAGCAGTGCTCGCTCGTGTAAAAGCTGAAACATTATCTTAAATAGCAGTTCTAAAAAACAAAAAACAAAACTACACCTCCATAAATCAATCTCTCTGAACAAGTCAATAAACGTCAAGTTCTCAGTTTCGGTGAAATCCGAGCGCCGAGCAATGCACAAGGTTATTGTTACGTTTCCTTCACATTTGTCTTCTCGTACTCCGACTGTGATGTGAAAAGCAGAAACATCCCGTCCTTGTATTCAACAGCTCTCACACAAGTACACAGTGCCAACCAATTACCTGCAGCAGGAGAGATTGAGCTGTAGAGCGGAGGGAAGGGAAGGGAGGGGAGGGGAAGGGAAGGAAAGGGGGGGCCGGAGCCCAAGGTTGTTGCATATTTGATTTGTTTGGTATTTTTCTTTCCAATTCCATTTAAGTAACTGCCTCTACTGCTCTTGTTCACACTCAAATCAACACACTTCCTCTCACTTTTCTCTCACACATCCAATCTCAGTTTTTTTTTCTTCTTTTTATTAAAATGACGATCTGTGAGCCCGGTCTAAATCCAAACAGCAGACGCGGCAGCTCAAGGACACGTTTCATAAGCTCTACCTGTAGACGAGCAGCCTTGTAAAGCAGGATCTGAGAGGTTGACGAGGAGCAGAACTAACAGGCCGCCCTGGCAGGGACGCCAGGGACGTCAGGGACGTCAGGGGGCCCTCGGGTCTGCACAACCGCAACTAAACTTACCGCTACCTTTCTTTTCAAAGGTGTAATTAAATGTGCTTAAAAGGAAAATGAACTATGGAGGTAAACATTGCATCTACAAAGATGCAACGTGGCTTCAAAGGAACTACAAAGATGCAAAATGACCATGGATCCCAAATAAGACGGAGGGAACTGCAGACCTAAAGCAACAAAGAGATGCAAGGTGATTCAAAATAAGATTCCAAAAAACTACAAAGATAAGCAAAACAAATGTGAAGAGAAAAAAAAGAAAAAAGCTACAAAAGAGTAGATAAGACAAGATAATAAAATACTTCAAAGAAAAACAAAACAACTAGTATAAAGTGGTGCAGATTTATTATAAACACCAGAAACGTGGCTAATAAGTTACAAAATAACTGAAAACTTTCCAGAAGAGACGGAAAAGACAACTTTCCTCCTTCCTTCTTTCCTCCCTTCCTTCCTTCTTTTCTCCCTTCATTCCTTCCTTCTTTCCTTCCTTCCTTCTTTTCTCCCTTCCTTCCTTCCTTCCTTCCTTCCTTCCTTCCTTCCTTCCTTCCTTCCTTCCTTCCTTCTTTCCTTCCTTCCTTCCTTCTTTCCTCCCTTCCTTCCTTCTTTACTCCCTTCCTTCCTTCTTTTCTCCCTTCCTTCCTTCCTTCCTTCCTTCTTTCTTTCCTTCCTTCCTTTCTCCCTTCCTTCCTTCTTTCCTTCTTTTCTCCCTTCCTTCTTTCCTCCCTTCTTTCCTTCCTTCCTTTCTCCCTTCCTTCCTTCTTTCCTTCCTTCCTTCCTTCCTTCTTTTCTCCCTTCCTTCCTTCTTTCCTCCCTTCCTTCCTTCTTTTCTCCCTTCCTTCCTTCCTTCTTTCCTTCCTTCCTTCTTTCCTCCCTTCTTTCCTTCTTTTCTCCCTTCCTTCGTCCTTCCTTCTTTCCTCCCTTCCTTCCTTCCTTCCTTTCTCCCTTCCTTTCTCCCTTCCTTCCTTCTTTCCTTCCTTCCTTCCTTCCTTCTTTCCTCCCTTCCTTCCTTCTTTCCTTCCTTCCTTCCTTCTTTCCTTCCTTCCTTCTTACCCTTACTTCCTTCTTTCGTCCAAATCTCTCCTTCCTTCTTCCTTCCTTCCTTCCTTCTTCCCTTCCTCTTTTCTGCAGAGAAAACTTTCCACAAGAGACGACAAAAGTGACAAAAGTGAAAAAAGAAAACCTGCTAACGAGTCGTCCTGCTCATGTTCATTTCTGCATTTCTTACTCGTATGTTGAGATGTTCGTATTCCATCCCAGCTGCTTCGTACACGGCAGAACCGTCGGGAAACAGAGATGCACCTTCCTTCCTTCCTTCCTTCCTTCCTTCCTTCTTTCCTCCCTTCCTTCCTTCTTTCCTCCCTTCCTTCCTTCTTTTCTCCCTTCCTTCCTTCCTTCTTTCCTTCCTTCCTTCATTTCTCCCTTCCTTCCTTCTTTCCTTCTTTTCTCCCTTCCTTCGTCCTTCCTTCTTTCCTCCCTTACTTCCTTCCTTCCTTTCTCCCTTCCTTTCTCCCTTCCTTCCTTCTTTCCTTCCTTCCTTCCTTCTTTCCTCCCTTCCTTCCTTCTTTCCTTCCTTCCTTCCTTCTTTCCTTCCTTCCTTCCTTCCTTCTTACCCTTACTTCCTTCTTTCGTCCAAATCTCTCCTTCCTTCTTCCCTTCCTCTTTTCCCCCTTCCTTCCTTCCTTCCTTCCTTCCTTCCTTCCTTCCTTCCTTCCTTCCTTCCTTCCTTCCTTCCTTCCTTCCTTCCTTCCTTCCTTCCTTCCTTCCTTCCTTCCTTCCTTCCTTCCTTCCTTCCTTCCTTCCTTCCTTCCTCTTTTCTCCCTTCCATCCTTCCTTCTTTCCTTCCTTCCATCCTTCTTTTCTACCTTGCTTCCTTCCATCCTTCCATCCTTCCTTCTTTCCTTCCATCCTCCCTTCCTTCCTTCCTCTTTTCTCCCTTCCATCCTTCCTTCTTTCCTTCCTTCCATCCTTCTTTTCTACCTTGCTTCCTTCCATCCTTCCATCCTTCCTTCTTTCCTTCCATCCTTCCTTCCTTCCTTCCTTCCTTCCTTCCTTCCTTCCTTCCTTCCTTCCTTCCTTCCTTCCTTCCTTCCTTCCTTCCTTCCTTCCTTCCTTCCTTCCTTCCTTCCTTCCTCTTTTCTCCCTTCCATCCTTCCTTCTTTCCTTCCTTCCATCCTTCTTTTCTACCTTGCTTCCTTCCATCCTTCCATCCTTCCTCCCTTCCTTCTTTCCTTCCATCCTTCTTTTCTCCCTTCCTCCCTCCCTTCCTTCCTCCCTTCCTTCCTTCCTTCTTTTCTCCCTTCCATCCTTCCATCCTTCCTTCCTTCCTTCCTTCCTTCCTTCCTTCCTTCCTTCCTTCCTTCCTTCCATCCTTCCATCCTTCCTTCCTTCCTTCCTTCTCCCCTTCCTCTTTTCTGCAGAGAAAACTTTCCAGAAGAGACAACAAAAGTGACAAAAGAAAACCTGCTAACGAGTCGTCCTGCTCGTGTTCATTTCTGCATTTCTTACTCGTATGTTGAGATGTTCGTGTTCCATCCCAGCTGCTTCGTACACGGCAGAACCGTCGGGAAACAAAAGACGCGACTTCAAATACAAAGAAATGTGCACAACACTGACGCTGCGTCTCTGTCTCCCATCTGAGATAACTGGAGGGAACAAGTTGATCTTTCCAGAAACAATAAACACATTAGTGACGTGTGACGTGTGACGGCTTCCTCTGCTCTGGATACACAAATCTACAGTTCACAGTGTCAAGCGCAGACAGCTGTCAACGCCAGTCCCTTCTCTTGACTGACACGCCACCGGTTTCTCCATCAAAGTGTCATCAGAGAAGAGACGGCAGATTTCCTCGTGGACGTTTGAGCCGAAACGAGAAGTGAGTCCGGCTCCCGACGGTGCCACTCCCGCCCGTAATTTATTCGCTTTCAGTTGTTGTTGTTATTTAGCTCCGTTGACTCGGCTGACCTCGACCTGCATAATGTGTGTGTGGGGGGACGGGCGGGGGGAGATTGTGTTATTAATAAATTATACACCAGCCTTTGAGTTTCATGAAGTGCATGAAATATGGGCTGATGCAACTTGATGACATCTCCTGTGTCCTGATTATAGCGGCTCGAGGTCAGGATTGGTCGCAAGTTTCTCTTCGCTCGGCATTATAGGGCCATGAATATTCATCTGTCTGACAGAACAAGAAAAAATACCGTAATAGTGTAATAAAGACTCACTTTGAAATGAAATAAATCAGCACTGTTTCGATTCTCCGTCCCCTTTTGTGCCCCATAATTTATGCTAAAGGCCGACGATCCTCGTCCGACCGACGCGTTATTCTTTGGAGTCGGGTTCTGTGCTGCGTTTCTGTGTTGACAAATACACTAAAGGGCTTTGGAAACCTTTCACAAAGATTTCTAAAAGAGTAAGGACATCTTCGGACTACAATCCCAATTCCAAAAAAGTTGGGACACTGTACAAATTGTACACAGCGGTAAACATGGGCTTGTCCCAACTTTTTTGAGATGTGTTGATGCCATGAAACAACATATTTTAACCTTAAAATTATACATTTCCTCAGTTTGAACATTTGATATGTCATCTATGTTGTATTCTGAATACTATATTGAAATTTGAAACTTCCACATAATTGCATTCTATTTTTATTCACCATTTGTACAGTGTCCCAACTTTTTGGGAATTTGGGGTTTGTACAAAGCCAGAGTCTGAAGTCCCAGACTTGAGAAGGGGATCTCACTATTCCCACGACTACAACCTGAGGACCGTTGCACCAAACCAAGATGATGGATTCAGTCCGAATACGTCAGTTATCCCGCTGAAATTAGCCTCAAGTTATTATTATTAATATCATTATAAAATAAACTCAACAACAAGCCTCCTAACTTTCAACTTGCCGCAGGTTCCTCGTCTCACTGCCGTTGTGGAAACTTGTGCTGTGCATCTCTGGTTCCTGCCAAGCTTTGCCTTTTTGAATTCAGGCACATTCTCTGGGATTTTGGGTAAATTACGTGCCGTGCTGCTCACTTATCTCGTGCCCCGCATGCGCTGCATGATTTGGGGCTGTTCCGGAGAACAAAAGAGCCCTCTGAGACCGGATCGGGACTAAATCTTTTATTGTAGGTCCAAATCAGCGGCCCCTACGCTGCACAGTGTGAACGGTTTGACCGCAGTCGTCTCAAAAGCTTTTACGACCACAGATCGTCCGACACAACTTTGTCCAAGTGTCAGAAATCCTACTGACCGGCTAATCAAAACGAACCATGAGCCGGTGCATTGATCCTAGCGACTGACCTCTTCTTACCAACCAGGTATCACCGGCACACGTGGAACCTGCTGCTGGAGGGAGGTTCGTTTCCTCGCCTCGTTTATTATTTACCATCAGAGCTGGTGATGCTGCTCTAACATTCATCCTTGTCCACACTTCAGGAGTCTCATCGTCATAGACATCTACTATCCTTGACTTCATATCTAACTCTCTAGGTAGTGTAAACTCTAGTGTGTTAGAGTCAGTAGTCATAGTTGCAGCTATAGAACAAGACTATAATAGTTAGTCTCAAATATAGCTTGGTGGTAGATATGCTGCTATAGGCTTATGCTGCAGGGGGCACCGACATGATCCGCTGGGCGGTGCCTCTCACCCTTCTTCTCCTCTCCTTTTCCCTTCCTCTCTTCTCCATTTCCATTTTTATTTATTACAAGTATCTCATAGCTATCGTTTTTTGTCCATTGCTGGCCCCCCTTTTTTCTCTTTTTGTGCATGTTTGCAGGCCGGAGCCTCGGGAGCTGCGTTCTGGCCTGTGTTCCCGCCCCCCCCCCCCATCCCTGGTCATCCCGCTGCTGCTTCCACCTGCCTGCTGTGCTGCTGACGTCCCCGACCCCCCCAGTCTGGCCCTCGGCAGGACGGTCCCCCCTTATGATCCAGGTCCTGGTCCAGGTTTCTTCCTCCTAAAGGGGAGTTTTCCTTGCCACTGTTTGGCTTAAGGTTTTTCTCCCACTAGGGGAGTTTTTACCTGCCATTGTTTATGTAATAATTGCTCGGGGGTTTATGTTTATGTTTATGTTCATGTTCTGGGTCTCTGGAAAGCCTCTAGAGACAACATCTGTTGTATTAGATGCTATATAAATAAAATTGAATTGAATTGAATTGAATATCTAAGATTAAACAGATGCGAGTTGTTTAATGTAATACGTCTTAATCTAACACACATGTAGGAATAGTGCAGTGAATGCAAACCTCTAGTTAATTACTTCCTCACCTGCCTGCATTGTATTATATAGATACGTAGAGATGTTTCTCTATTAAGATCCTCCTTTTAACCCAAATCACGAAGACGGCATCCATCGTCCTACAAAATCACGGAAGATTCAACGCTGCTCAGCTTCATATACAACACAACGCTCGCTGTCCCCGCTCATGTTATATTAATGCCGTACGACGACTTAGTAACCGATTCCCAGATTACCACAAAAAGAGCAAAAAAAAAAGTAGTTCACATTAAAGAACCCCGGCTCCCAGAAGGAATCCTCCTCTATTACAGCCATTACCATATTTGCAAGTTTTCAACATATCAAAACCTTTAAATTAGTTGTTGCAAGATACAGATCATCATAAATAAAAAAAACCTGTGAGGAAAAAGCTGAAAAAAACATCTTGAGAACAAAAATTAATTTGTGTCACAAATATATTAATATCACCAGGTTACAGTGAATGGTGAATGGGTAGATTTGTTTATATTTATGTATAGAAATGGGCAGCTAATTATACGTGTATGTATGCGTGTGTGTAATATATATATATATATATATATATATATATATATATATATATATATATATACACACTTCATATATATACATAAATACTTACATTAATAAATGATGAATAAAATATATATAAATGAATGGGGGTAGGATTAAATAGGTTTATACTTCTTCCTACTCCTTTTTGCACATGTAAATTAACATATTAAGTGTTAAAGTATGAAATTCTTTGTTTTGTTTACTTATCTACTCTTTCTAACTGTTGTCTTTTACATGTACAAAATACAAATCAAATCAAATCAAATCAAATCAAATCAAATGAGTATACTGGTATCTCTCAAGATAACATAGATAGATATTGATGTAGCAGCGAGGGAGAGGAGGGAAACCTCGCCCGGCTCCGTGTGAGGGAAACAAGTTGGTGTTGTGTGAAAATTAGCAGATGCACTAAAAAAGAAAAAGAAGAACGTTCATACAAATCTGTGTTTTTCTGGAGGAACTGGGATACGACCAGTACTCGAGTTGTAAAATAAATCAGGGGGGATGGTGGATTTGATCATATGGGGACAGATAATTTGTGCTGATTACAAATAATATAATATATTACAAATAATAGCAGTGACCAAAACAGCTGCAGAAATACTGCAGGAATGACATAGCAGCAGTTAAATGCAGCTTTCTGTAAGCTTTAAATATCCACTGGACTTACATCAAATACATCAAAACACAACAATAAAAAACACTTTTCTGAACTTATCAATATGACTCTGTCCTTCACAGGATAAGTAACATGGATCACTGCAAAAACTCACAATCTTAACAAGAATATTTGTCCTATTTCTAGTTAAAATGTCTCATTTTAGTAAAAGAATTTCATTACACTTAAAACAAGACTCATCACTGGAAAAAACAACAATTTTCACCTGTTACAAGTAGATTTTCACTTGAAATAAGTAGAAAAATCTGCCAGTGGAACAAGATTTTTTTGCTTGTAATGAGAAGATAAATCTTGTCCCACTGGCAGATTTTTCTACTTATTTCAAGTGAAAATTTACTTGAAACAGGTGAAAATTGTCAAATAAGTTATTTTTGTGGTGTTATTTTTCTGGTGATGACTAAATGTTGAAATAGCAGTAAAACCACATTCATTGATGAAATGACATAAGGGATGGAAAGGAGGGATGGCAGTTTTACAGGGGGGATGATTTGGACCGTTTTTATTTCAGGGGGGATGATTTGGACTGTTTTTAATTCAGGGGGGATGATTCGGACCGTTTTTATTTCAGGGGGGGATGATTTGGACTGTTTTTATTTCAGGGGGGGGATGCCATCCCCCCTCATCCCCCCTCAACTCCAAAATACTGGATACGACACTTGGGGATTATTCAGGCGGGACAAGAGGAGGAGCAACTGGGCAGTACGAGGGCGATGTCAGGTGTTCTGCCGACACAGGGACTTTCTGAGTATTAGAGAGACGAGAGGGAGTGAGTGATACTCTGATTATTGTAGCGGGGAGCAAGGTCATCGCTGCAACAGGGACGCCAGCGGGGACGGAAACTGATCCCCGTTGGACCATTTACTTTTAAAATGTACTCATCTGCCTGCACAGAATAAAAAACAAAAAACCTCCAGCCCTCTGAGACGGAGATAGTGGGGACGAGTGAGTAGCCGGCCGGGTCCATAATATTTTGATGTAGTGCAATATGCACCGATACTCCACGGAACACAGAGAATACAAATAGAGTTCTTAGCGTTTGATAAACAGTCCTGCGTGAGTCCCTGTGCTTTCTGGGAAAATCTGAAGGTACATTTTGTGCGTTATTCTTCACTCTCTCACCGCCTGTGACGTTTGCGAATCAAGCATTTCAGGCATAAGCGGCGGGGACTGACGAGACATTAATTCGTGATAAGTGTTTACCACCCAAACATCAGCATCTCCATAATGTGCAGGGACGGTGAAGCTGATGGATGGATGCAGGCAGGGAAAGGGCAGCGCGCTGCACTCTCTCTGCAACGCTCCCCATTCATAATTAACAAAAGGGCTTTGGCCCGGGAAATAATTCAGCTGATTAAGAATAAATAAATAAATAAATAAATAAATCAGTCCATCCAAAGCCGGGATGAGCCGCCGACTGACTGAAAAGAAGAACCACCCGAGGTGACGCAGAGGAAGTGAATGTGATGTGGGCGGTTTTGGACAAATTCCTTCCCCAGCAGATCAATGAGATTTCTTAACAGTTCGTGTCTAACTTTGTAAAGAAAATGACTATGTTTCCATGCATCAATAACCCTTTTAAAACCCGAATATTGGCAATAACCCAAATTTGCACGGCCATGTAAACACCAATAACCCCTTTGAATAACCCGAATTTGCTCATATTCCGGTTTTTAAAAACCCGAATATGACCCCTGGGTTACTCCTTTTAAACCTGAATATTCAGTCATGTAAACGCCAAACGGAATATCCCCATCAAACGGAACAGGAATCTGTTTTCTGCACATGCTCTGTTCACAAGGAATCCTGGTCTTTTGAGTCCAGGAAGTTCTTATAAATACGGAGAAACACAAGCCTGACCCAAAAAAAGCTGCCCGGGATATTTTCTCATATCTATATATTGCACGTCGAGCCGATCGCGATCAACATATAATTTTTGTATGGAGTCATTTTTTCCGGGAAAAGCCCAAATATGCACCACATGCGTTGCATATTCCAAAATATGACCTCGAAAACCGAAAGGGCTGCAGCGTTGAATCCACCTGGGGTTTGTGACTGACGTCCAGGGTGACCACGACAGGCGGAGTCACAAGCGTTCACTAACGTTTCAGGTGCGCAATGAAAGAGTCACCATTTAATCCGCAGCGACTGTCCAGAAAGTGCCCTTGTTAGACATATGACAATTTCCAGTGAGGAAAGACATCAAATGTGATCAGTATTTCATCAATGTGCAGTTCACAGTAGATTAAAATGAAGAAAATACAAAATGTAAAACATTCGTTGTTTAATCTGGCCAGAAATAAGTGTTACGTAAAAATCGACACATGCGTCACCGAATGTCGACAGGTGTGTTGCCGTATTGATAAAAACACGAAACGTGAGTGAAACGTGCAATAAATGCAGACTAAATCATTTACAAGTGTAAAACAGAGGCACCCAGGCAGTTTTAAGGCCTTTTTAAGCAGTTTTGCACATGTGCAACACATGCGTTTCAATCCCAGCAACACACGTCATCACTTCATAAATGTAATGAAGGACATTTCTGCATTTGTAGACGGTAGAAAATACCGGGATAGAAGATTTAAAGAAGGTGAGAGAAAAGTTGCGCGAAGCAGCATTTGTTTTGAATTTGGATACAGGAAGAAGAAGTGGAAATGATGGTAATTGCGTCATGATGTTCTCCGTGCGTCGTTGGTTTGATCCAGATATCCCAAATGATTAATTACCATGTAAACGGAATATTCTGAATGTTTCAGTAACCGGAATATTAGCAATAACCTGAATTTTGACTGCATGTAAACGTAGTCAATGAGATTTCTCAACACTTGTGTGTCTAACTTTGTAAAGAACATGTTTAAAAAGCCTCCTGAATGTGGCTGTTTCAGGACGGAGGAGGAGAGCGGTGCGGAACGGCGTCCATCAACATGCGCGGCGTGTAGGAAACATGGCTGCAGCTCAGCGAGCAGCCAGACAGCTGCATTATCGCAGCTCTGCCAGTCATCGCTGACATGCAGGACGCCGGGTGACTCAGCCTACTCGATAAAACATGATGACTGATGTTTTTTCAAACGCTAAACACCCTACATGAATAATAAGCAGGAGCTGCGGTAGGTCCTGGGGAGGGGGGGGCGACAGACGACACCTCTCTGTTTGTTTGTCTGCTTTGACGGACACTGTGAGGGACAGACGCACATCTTCACCTGGGATTCAATCATTGTGTGAGAGAGATGGGAAATGGAAAAAGAGAGGAGCGCAAAGAGAGAAGTGAAGAGCAGGAATAAAGTGAACCATCCATCGATGTACAGAAGGAATTAGGCCGCTTTATGTGCAGCTTCTCTCTAAGCCTTCAGATATCGTGTTTAAACATGCTTAACTGTTATAAACCCCTCAGTAAAGCCCATTTTACCTGATTAAAAGTGAAATTGAAGAGTCATGTGTTCACAACTTTGGGTTTATCTGTGCAATGCACATCGGGAGAAAGACGGAGCGTCACGAAGCGCAAAAGCAGACGGGCGTTAGCTGATTCAGGAAACGCAGGGAAACATCTCACATCTCCGTCCGTGCAACCGGTGGCCGTTCAGTTAGGTAGAAAGGTGTTGCCCCCCCATCCCCCCTAACCCTAACCCTAACCCTAACCTTAACCCTAAACCTAACCCCACCTAACCCTAACCCTAACCTTAACCCTAAACCTAACCCCACCTAACCCTAAACCTAACCCTAACCCTAACCCCCCTAGCCCTAACCCCCCTAACCCTAACCCCCCTAACCCTAACCCCCCTAACCCTAAACCTAACCCTAACCCCCCTAACCCTAACCACCCTAACCCTAACCCCCCTAACCCCAAACCTAACCCTAACCCTAACCCCCCTAACCCTGACCCCCCTAACCCCCCTAACCCTAACCCCAACCCTAACCCTAACCCCCCCTAACCCTAACCCTAAACATGACCCTAACCCCCCCTAACCCTAACCCTAACCCCCCTAACCCTAACCCTGACCCTAACCCCCTAACCCTAACCCCCCTAACCCCAACCCTAAGCCTAACCCCCTAACCCTAACCCCCCCTAACCCTAACCCCCGTAACCCTAACCCTAACCCCCGTAACCCTAACCCTAACCCCCAAACCCTAACCCTAACCCTAACCCCCCTAACCCTAACCCCCCTAACCCTAACCCCCCTAACCCGCCCCCACCCGTCTCTTAAATCTTAAGCCTTGTAGTGTTTTTGGGTCTGCTCTCTCCTTCCTTCTCCCTTCCTTCCTTCTTTTCTCCCTTCCTTCCTTCTGTTCTCCCTTCCTTCCTTCCTTCCTTCCTTCCTTCCTTCTTTTCTCCCTTCCTTCCTTCTTTCATTTCTCCCTTCCTTCCTTCTTTCCTTCCTTTTTTTCTCCCTTCCTTCCTTCTTTCCTTCCTTCCTTCTTTTCTTCTTTCCTCCCTTCTTCCTTCTTTCCTTCCTTCCTCCCTTTCTTCTTTCCTCCCTTCTTCCCTTCTTGTCTCCCTTCCTTCCTTCTTGTCTTCCTTCCTTCCTTCCTTCCTTCCTTCCTTCCTTCCTTCCTTCCTTCCTTCCTTCCTTCCTTCCTTCCTTCCTTCCTTCCTTCCTTCCTTCCTTCCTTCCTTCCTTCCTTCCTTCCTTCCTTCCTTCCTTCCTTCCTTCCTTGACCTGAAGACAGCATAAGGGTTAATCTCACACAACTGCAACTCCGTCCTAATCTGCCACATTAAAAGCAACAGCTCAAATGAATGCAAACAGCCGCCCCCTGGAACGCTGCTGCGAGACTTTAAAGGCTGTTTCTAGTCCCTGGAACGCTGCTGCGAGACTTTAAAGGCTGTTTCTAGTCCTACCTAAAGCAGCGGAGCCTTCAGGGTTTTTTTTTTGTTGGTTTCTTCTTCACCCACTGATCATCAATGAATCTTTTGACTGTTAAAAAGGCGGGAGCTTCATTACTATGCGGCTCTTCTAGCCCGGGGCCTGCCTGCAGATGCAGCGTGAGAGGCGTTGGGGGCGTGGGAGAAGCTGGGTCGGTCACATTGCCCGGGACTCTCGGCAGCATCCCTGCATACAGAGCATCCGAACGGAGGCGCCTCACTCCTCCTTATTCTCAGATGGCAGCCGTGACCTACTTTCCACAAAAGACGGGCTCATGCAAACTTGATGATATGCCTAAAAACAGAGGAGCTCGTCGCTCGCTACCCGAGGTGAGCGTCGCGATGCGGCTCGGCCGGGGGTCTGCGGTGACGACCGACTCGCGCTTGTTAGCGGCTCGGCCCTGTGTGGTTAAACGGCTTCAGCGGTGATGATGCTGATGCATCATGGGACGACAGATGCAAGGGGATTATTGGGGGCTCGTTGGAATCGCTTGAATCAAAAAATTCTCAGAGCCATTTCAAGACACACTGTCAAATTTCGAGATGGGCTTATATTACATTATTCCGCCTCAGCGGCTCTCTAATGAAACTACTGTGACAGGAACACAATATGTGGTCCTCCAGATATTGTGCTTTCACCGAGAGCTGCAGCCGCTGCAGTCTTTGGATTTAAAGTATAAGTTATTTTAGTGGCTGAGTGGGCAAGTCACAGCCTCTTGAATCAAATATCCGCCTGCTTATTAGTAGCCATTCTTTGCAACTTCTAAATATTATAAAGTACATTTCAATGTTGAACCACATTACTGGTTCTTTATTCAGAAAACGGAAAAAAAAGCTTCCACAGCAAATCATTTTGGAGTTTGATTTCAAAGCTCTGCTGAGAAGCGTTTTAATTGGGTTGCCATTGATCAGCTTATGACTAGCAAGAGTACAAGTACAATCAACAAGAATAAAACTAATACACAAAGCCTAATGCTGCCAAACCAATCAATTCACCCACTTCCAAAGAAATGCAGTGAAAGAGCAAAAGTGCTGAGCACTCAGATTTTTCTTGGAGCTGCACTTTGATACGAAGCACAAACTGATGGCAGATCGGTGTAGGGGCGAGTTAGGGCGAGTTAGGGGAGGGGACGAGAGCTTTAGGTCTGCTTTATTTCTGTCTTCAAATTATACTTGTGCACCAAAAAACTGCAGATCACACAAATCCCTTCCACTCGGTTTGTAAACACATCTCACCCCAGAGGAGTAAAAGACGAAGCAAAAAAAAAAAAAAAAAAAAATCAATGATGTGGAAACCACAAAGCGAGATATCAGGATGATAACAAAACTAAATCAAGATGACAGATTCAGGGGAGCTGGGCATCAGAAACTCAGACATTGCAACCTCACAGCGCGCGGCTCAGAACAAAGACAAAGAAATGGATAAAGAACAGAGGAGATGTGGCAGGGACATAAATAAATATATCTGCAGAGGGAAGAGGAAGGGAGGAGAGTGTTTGTGAGAGCGAAGGTGTGAGCCGGGTGCACACACACATGCTACGGTGAAGGAGGTGCCAACGCTTCCAACTCAATGCACATGGGAGACCCCGGAAATAATCAGCACTTTTCCGATGGAATATAAGAATCATCATTTTTCATAAAATCCAGCAACACTTTTCAACCAGTCGCCATTATTACTTGTCAAAAATCTGGCTTTAGATAACGATGCATATGCATCGTTATTTCCTCGGCCAAGGACATCCCTATTAACCTTTAACCCTTGTACTGTCTTCAGGTCAAAATGACCTAATTATCCTTCCTTCTTTCCTCCTGCTCTCTCCTTCCTTCTTCCATTCCTCTTTTCTCCCTTCCTTCCTTCTTTCCTTGTTTTCTCCCTTCCTTCCTTCCTTCCTTCCTCCTGCTCTCTCCTTCCTTCCCTCCTTCCTTCTTTCTTTCCTTCTTTTCATTCTTCCTTCTTTCCTTCTTTCCTCCTGCTCTCTCCTTCCTCCTTCCCTTCCTCTTTTCTCACTTCTTTCCTTCCTTCCTTCCTTCCTTCCTTCCTTCCTTCTTTCCTCCTGCTCTTTCCTTCCTTCTTCCCTTCCTCTTTTCTCCCTTCATTCCTTCTTTCCTTGTTTTCTCCCTTCCTTCCTTCCTCCCTTCCTTCCTTCCTTCCTTCCTTCCTCCTTTCTCTCTCCTTCCTTCTTCCCTTCCTCTTTTCTCCCTTCTTTCCTTGTTTCCTTCCTTCCTCTTTTCTCCCTTCCTTCTTTCTTTCCTTGTTTCCTTCCTTCCTTCCTTCCTTCCTTCTTTCCTCCTGCCCTCTGCTTCCTTCTTCCCTTTCTCTTTTCTCACTTCTTTCCTTCCTCCTGCTCTCTCCTTCCTTCCCTCCTTCCTTCTTTCTTTCCTTCTTTTCATTCTTCCTTCTTTCCTTCTTTCCTCCTGCTCTCTCCTTCCTTCTTCCCTTCCTCTTTTCTCCCTTCCTTCCTTCCTTCCTTCCTTCCTTCCTTCCTTCCTTCCTTCCTTCCTTCCTTCCTTCCTTCCTTCCTTCCTTCCTTCCTTCCTTCCTTCCTTCCTTCCTTCCTTCCTTCCTTCCTTCCTTCCTTTCATTCTTCCTTCCTTCCTCCCTTCTTCTCTTCCTCCTTCCTTGACCCGAATACAGTACAATGGTTAATAAAACCAAGATGCTGCTCAACCTACTGGACATTTGACTCCTAAACTCCTACCGTCAACCACTGCGTACTCTGGGGGAGCTGCCGCTTTTCTCTTCATGCAAACCACCATGAGACGCCTTCTTGTTTTTGTCACTTATGAAAACCATTTAATTACAGATTATGAATATATTACAAATGAAAGAAAAAGGGTGTAGGCGGCAGGCGTTTAAAGAAGCCGCCGCCCCGTCTCACTCCCAGCTCACTCCTGGTGGTTTTTCTCTTCCCCTCCTCAGCGCTCAAGGGCCAGAACATAGACATTTTCAAACCTTTCATTTTCAAACTTCACCTTGATCCTTTTTACACACCTGTAAAGTTTGATATCTGTACTTTGTTCGGTGTCAACTCTCTCCTTGAGAAAATCAAACCTCAGGCACACAGAAGCAGAGATACGGAGACGTGTGGTGTAAACACCGGCCAGGTATCACAAATCATTTCTCTGAACACATTTTTCTTTTGGGGACACAATAACCCTCACATGAAAATAACACCTTGCCACAAAAGTGCCAACGGTGTAACTTCTGGGTTGAGGCCAATGTAGAATATACACACGCTCACGAATGGCATTGGTGAAGGCTAGCTGTCACGACCTAGCGGTTAGCGCTGTATTGACTTCTGATAGCAGCCGCTGAGCTGCAACTGGCCTAACAATAATATAATCCTTCATATTTTAAAGAGAATGCATTTTGTTGTGCTTGTCATTACCCGATGTGAGTCACTACCCGATTTGAGTCACACATGCGCAGTCGCGTCCAACATCGTCGGCCATATTGGAAAGCAACATACGGCAACACCACTTGGACAAACTACAGTTATTATTTACATGATTGCTTTTCCTATTTGGTCTGAATTTTAATGCAATAAGTAAAAGTTCCCTTTGATATTACTAATGATGAATGAGAAGAAACACCATTTTCATTAGTTTAATATTACCCTAAAAATTTAGACAATAAAAATAGTCTCTCACAATATCCCTAACTTATTGTGAGTAGTATGTATATATATATATATATATATATATATATATATATATATATATATATATATATATATATATATATATATAGTGTGTGTGTGTTTGGATATGTAATTACTCATAGAACGAGTAATCTTCCATTTGTCAGCTTTTCCCAAACTGTGATGAAACTTTCCAGATTCCATGTAGGCATGGAGCTGAGGGAAAACATTAAAGTCGCTCATTTTAATCAATAATCGGGTAATGACAACACTCTCTACTTCTCCACTGACTGACTGATTTCCTGCTGAAATGCACAACGAAAAGTGGCGCATGCGCGGTAGCGACTCACATCGGGTAATGACAGTTTGTCCAAGTGGTGTTGCCGTATGTCGCTTTCCAAGATGGCCGATGATGTTGGACAAGACTGCGCATGCGTGACTCAAACCGGGTAGCGTCTCAAATCTGGTAATGACAGTGCTATTAATTGTGACAACAGATCGCTGCGACAGGCAGTGGGTGGGCAATGGTTAGCTAAGCACCAGGCAGCTCGTGCTAATTCTGCATCGGCTAAAAACAGACAGAGGATACAGACCAAAAGTTTGGAAACAGCTTCTCATTCAAACAAATGGGGAAGTGTGTCCAAATTTTTAGTGTGTACTGTATATACATCCACAACCATTCAAGTCCAGCCCCCCCCAACACTCCCCCAGCTCCCCGTTACTGAACAAGAACAGAACGGTTCCAGCAGAATTCTGCTGGGACCAGCTGTCAATCAGCCCGCCGTCCCTGAGGGCTTTGCTCAACTAAACCCGGTTTGCATCCAGCTACAACAGGTGTTCTAGCAGAGCTCTGCTCTTTTTGGATGCCGGTGTTCTGCCAATTTCTGCTCCTTTGCCAAAAAATGCTCCCTAATGGTTTTGTACCTTTGTAGAGCTACAACTTTAGTGTGTTTTACTCCCTAAACCACTTCCTTTTCCCCTCCAAGTGGTCCTTGTCTCTTGCCAGGCCGTTATTGTAAATAAGAATGTTCTTAATGACCTGCCTGGTTAAATAAAAAGGCCAATGACTGAATGAATATCAAATAAAGCCATAGAATTGTAGTTTTTTTTCTCTTTATCTCTTTATGTAATGCAATTCATGTCATGGGTAGAGTATTTTGAAGGATCCAATACTCAACATCCCATATTATCAATTTTACATCGTGCAAGAAATCATGGACGTGCCAATCAAACTTTGAAAATCGACTGTGCGCATGCGCAGAACCACAAAGTAGCATTTCTCGGCAGGTAGCAGGGATTGGCAGAACACCGGTTTGATAGTGACACTTGAAATAAACTCTGGGGGGGAGGGGTGGCGATGCTACTGTCAATCATCCATTCATTAACTTAAGAGCATCTCCAGCTACGTTGCTGCTCCGCTGAAACATTCCCAGTGAAACTTGTGTTCTTGACGTTTTATCCCTTGACTTTCATTCTCCAAACAGAAATTTCATCACGGTGTGCAAAGGCAAATATACGTCTGCAGCCTTTACGTCTAAAGCTTTGGTTCTTGTGCAGCACATTTCCTCACATCTGTGAATGTTACAGGGGGATACGACACCATTCTGTTCACTCATTATGGGTGCGTACTATTGGGTTTGTTCATATGAAGTAATCCTTATTGATATGGTTTCACTAACTTACAAAAAGGTAAATTTCTGTAAAATCCATGTTTCAATTTTCATTCAGAACCCTTACGAAAGATTTATACAGCCCATATTTGAATGTGGAGTTGCTATTGGCTTCGGTAACACACGTACAGTATGTGGGCTGCACATGAGTTATGAGAGGCAAAGAAAACAGTGCGTTTATGTAATGCAGTAATGCTCGGTGTCTGAACCAGAGGACAAACATCTGCAGCCCACGCAAGCCACCTAAGCAGACCTTGGAGGCATTTCGATATAAAACAGGTTTATTTGGCAGCTTCAGCAAGCTGGTTTCACATAAACCGTGAGCTTCAAGGTGTCCAGGAATCAATAATTCAAAATGGAGCTTTTCTGGGTCAATATTGCAGAAAGAAAAGAAAATTTTAGGAAGCTTTAAGTCTAATGAGACTAATGAAACACACAGTCAGCTAACGCAGTGCAGGGATGCATGGGGGATAGTTCTCCTCACAAAAAATGACTTTGAATGTTTGGAGGTGTCCCTTTCTAAAAGTAAAAGATTGATCAAGATAAAGAGGAGAGCTAAAGCTCTTGAAAACGAGGACACTTTTTTATAGAGCGAGGGCTCAAGATTTTAAAGATGCTTCTCAATCAGCTTGCAACAGGGGCAATTAGTAAACCATTTAAGAGTGCAAGACTCACATTTTTGTTTGCAGATAAACAGATGGCAATTTTACATTCCTCATAAATTCACATAGGGGGAAAAAAAAAAGAGTCATGACATTTTTAAAAAGCATCCATTTAAGAAGCAAATAACAACTTGAGAGTCGCACTAAAAATCAACAAACAAACACCGTATGATTTGTGCTTGAATCACATCATGAGACATCAAAGAATACGGGGCTTTGCACGCGCTCTCAACTTTGAGCATGAGCATCTCTAGGTAGTGTAAACTCTAGTGTGTTAGAGTCAGTAGTCGTAGTTGCAGCTATAGAACAAGACTATAATAGTTAGTCTCAAATATAGCTTGGTGGTAGATCTGCTGCTATAGGCTTATGCTGCAGGGGGGCACCGACATGATCCGCTGGGCGGTGCCTCTCACCCTTCTTCTCCTCTCCTTTTCCCTTCCTCTCTTCTCCATTACCATTTTTATTTATTATAAGTATCTCATAGCTATCATTTTTGTCCATTGTTCCTGCAGTTTCTTGTGCCGGCCCTCCTTTTTTCTCTTTTGTGCATGTTTGCAGGCCGGAGCTTCAGGAGCTGCGGTCTGGCCTGCGGTGCCTTCGGCAGGAGGGTCCCCCCTTATGATCCAGGTCCTGGTCCAGGTTTCTTCCTCCTAAAGGGGGGTTTTTCTTGCCACTGTTTGGCTTAAGGTTTTTCTCCCACTATGGGAGTTTTTACCTGCCATTGTTTATGTAATAATTGCTCGGGGTTTTATGTTTATGTTTATGTCTATGTTCATGTTCTGGATCTCTGGAAAGCGTCTAGAGACATCTGCTGTATTAGACGCTATATGAATAAAATTGAATTGAATTGAATTGAATTGAATGAGAAATGTTCTATATACGTCTCCTTAACTAAAACTTGGTCGCTTTCATGTCGGAGCGTCAGCAGTTCTGACGAGGTCGTCTGCAACCGAGAACCTTCTGAACCCAGACGATTGTAATTTTACTCATTTTGTGTCCTGAAATATGCCTAAAGGGGAGACCTGTGACTAATAAACAACTATGGATCCCTGTGGGAATGAGACATAGTGAATACCGTACGGATCTGTACATTTCCATAAAACTATCACGGATCTGTCGTGAGTGTTTTGGGAAATTTTGTAGCCGCTTTTAAAAGGCTGAGTCAGCCGCTAAACACGAGTCCAGCCCGCTCAGCTGTGGCTTTTTAAATGAATGTTACAGCCAATTTATAGGAACAGCAAACACAGAGTAACTCTAGTTGGATGAAAGGATTCGCAGATGGGACGACTCGACTCCAAGTCTGTGACGCCACAGTACCGTGGAAACGGCTAACTGAATTACTGTACATACTTTCAAGCTGAGAATCCCTAAACTAAGTGACGGGTTATGTTGAGAGTATTTTTTTTTATCTAGTAGTCACTTAAGACCAGAGGTGGGTAGTAACGAGTTACATTTACTCCCTTACATTTACTTGAGTAAGTTTTGGGAAATTTTGTACTTTTAGGAGTAGTTTTGAATCACTATACTTTTTACTTTTACTTGAGTAGATTTGTGAAGAAGAAACGGTTCCTCTTACTCCGCTACATTAGGCTACGTTGAGCTGTTACTTTTCTTTTATCCCTTTTATCCACGTACGCGTCAATCTCATGACATCACTGGGTGATTCTTTGGGAAAAATGTTTGTTTTTGCATGTTTTGTCACATTTACACAGACTCAAACACACACAGAGTTTCTATGAGTTCATGTTTGTTCTAGTTCTGCTGGTTAAAAAAGAAAAGTACAAAGGCTTGACATTTTGTGCTACTTGTGCTTACTTTATTTTTTTATTCTGTTATTATTTTAATTATTTTATTATTTATTAAAGTACTTGAATTTACTTTAAGATTATTTTAATTTAAGCTATTTTTTATTTTTTATTAATTTAAATTTATTGTATTATTTTATTGATTTAATTTGCCTGAAGATGATTATTTTGTACTTTTGTCTGTTTGAATGGTTGTGTTAAAAAAATAAATCAGACAGTTACTCAGTACTTGAGTAGTTTTTTCACCAAGTACTTTTTTACTTTTACTCAAGTAATTATTTGGATGACTACTTTTTACTTCTACTTGAGTAATATGATTCTGAAGTAACAGTACTTTTACTTGAGTACAATTTTTGGCTACTCTACCCACCTCTGCTTAAGACAGTTTTAAGAGAGTTTTTTGATTTGATTTGTTTTAATATTTTCCTTAAGAGTCCTAAAATGGTTGATATCAGGATGTATCACCCGTTATTATCATGCTACAGGAATCACGGTTCGGTTGGCTATCGTCACATAAACAAGAACATATTCACACTTTGCCTTTAAAAGACGCTCACAGATTGGATTTCTCTGTCAACCCTTTTCACAGCAGATATCCCAAACTTGTCAGAGCAGGAAGAGAACAGGCTCCATTAAGTGTCCCCTTTAAGTGGGCTCCAATAAACCGGCAGCCACGGCATCAAGGACCTTCTCTAAGTGCATTGCGGCCGTTATTCTCGTGATTGACACCTGTACTTTCCCCGGAACAGCAAGTCCAAATGTCTGCAGTGGAACGCTGTGCTTTGCTGCAGCTCCTGTAATGATGGCGACTGCATGGATGCAATTCTTGGAAGAAAAGGATCAAAGAGCAACAGAAGATGGGTGAGCTGCAGGAGTCTGGGACACGTTATGGATGTTAAGCAGCTGAAGGCAAAGGAAATGGCCATACAGATCAGTGATGGAGGGTGGACGAGGCAGCGTATAGCGTGGAATTCAGAATGTGAGAGAGCCAAGGCACTCTGAGGGACATGCTCATGTTCTGGGCTTTTTTCTTCCCCCTTTTCTATTATTTACAGGAAAAGATAATGATTTCAGGTTAAACTAGACCCTTCAGCACAAACCTTTTCTGATAATTAAAAGCACTGAGCAAATGAGACTCAGTGGTGCTGCAGAGGAGGACTTTCTCTGACTGGTATAGCTTCATGTTTAATGTGCACTTCTGCACAGTTCGTAGGGTAATTAACGACGCACCGATCATATCAATCACGTGAGGGGTTGCTAAAAAATGAGACCAGTGTAGAAACGTGACATCCACCCCTTGTTATCCTTTGTTGTTTGAGTGCAAACAACAACTTGACTTCATCACGAGTAGAAGACGACCCCATACAGTGTTGTGACAGCGAATACGGAAATTTGTCACATCGACTCTCAATCATCTTGACAGGAAGTCCGTCCCAACGGGGGGCGCTGTAACCGGGACGAGCCTGAGTTGACCGATGAAACAAACAGATGATAACAAATGAAACTGGGAAGGTGACGCGTCACAGATTCATTTGTACTTCAGTCCCGTACGAAGGGGATTTTCTGGATGCTTTCAGCACCTGTAGTTTGACCGTATAGAAACGTAATTCTCGTCAGTTGTGTGAAATAAGACCTGGAAACAGGCATTGTGGCATGGAATTGTCAAATTGTTCTAATTCACTGTACGAATTGTTACAGATTACTTTTGTAATACTGTATTTGACCCGGTCTTTGTACGTTTTGACTGTATAGAAACGTAATTCTTGCCAAAATTAAGAATGAGATGTACCTGCTGTACTCTACTGCCCTTACTTTTTAACAACTTGTGCTTTTTATTATTTTACCTCTTCTCTTATCATTTTATTCCATTTTATTTGTTATTTACTGTTTAATTGTGTCTTTCCACTTTGTTGATGTAAAGCACTTTGAATTACCTTGTGTTGAATTGTGCTATACAAATAAACTTGCCTTGCCTAGTACGGTACTTTTGGTCTGGACTGAAGCAGAAAATGATGCATATAAATCCTGGTTGGTTTGGCATTCCCATTGACGTTTCAACACGGGGAGGGATGGAAAGAAAAACCTAAACAATATGGAAAAAAAACAACAAAACCTGATTGGAAAGACAGTCTGGTTCTGTCTGGACTGAGGTCCAACCTTCTCCAGGGGTCTCAGTTTGCTTCCTTGGTGCACACCGATGCTCGGGTGGCACCGGTCACACATGTTCAACCACACTGGCATCACAGCTGCAACAGAGTTCGCTCTACCTCTCCCCAACATGCCAAGTAAAAACCTTGTGCCACTCTCCCGTCTGCTCCTGCTTGAATTCCTGTCCGATTACACATTGCTGCGATTGTTTATTCCTCCAGTCTTCAACGTGGTGTGACAGGCAAAAGCAAATTCTTCACTTTCACATTTTTTATCATTTCCAGTGACAAAGGAAGGCTCAGAACAAATCAACATTTAAATATCTGTCTAGTGACGGCCTTGAACAACTGAACATTGTAAAGCCATAACTAGAAAGCAGCGATGTTAACTTGCTGAATCATTCTACTATAGTCTCACAGATTCAAATATTGTTTTTTCGCTGAACCTCATTTGTCGACGACGCCCCTGTGTTTCTTTAGATAGCCACTTACTGCGTTTCCATGCATCAATAACCCTTTTAAAACCCGAATATTGGCAATAACCCGAATTTGCACGGCCATGTAAACACCAATAACCCCTTTGAATAACCTGAATTTGCTCATATTCCGGTTTTTAAAAACCCGAATATGAGCCCTGGGTTACTCCTTTTAAAACCTGAATATTGGGTCATGGTCATTGGGCCAAACGGAATATCCCCATCAAAAGGAACAGGAATTTGTTTTCTGCACATGCTCTGTTCACAAGAAATTTTGAGTCCAGGAAGTTCTTCTAAACATGGAGAAACGCAAGACCCGGCCACACTTTTGGAGTGAGGAGGAGACTAATTACTTCATAAATGTAATGAAGGATATGAACATTTTGGCATTTGTAGACGGTAAAAAGTACCGGGATAGCCAGATTTACAAGAAGCAGCATTTGTTTTGGATACAGGAAGAAGAAGCGGAAATGACGCTAATTGCGTCATGACGTTCTCCGTGCGTCGCTGGTTTGATGGAGATATCCCGAATGATTAATCACCATGTAAACAGGGATAACTCTGTTTGCTCACGCATGTAAACGGAATATTCCGAATGTTTCAGTCGGAATATTAGCAATAACCCAAATTTTGACTGCATGTAAACGTAGCCACAGTTTATTATTGACCAGGATCTCAGTCCCGACGCAGCACCCTAGGGTGCACAGCTGACTTTGCTAGGCCGTCTATCCAACATGGATGTGCAGCAGACGTTACATGAATGTGCCGTTTTCCCACTTGTGAGCATTTATGAGTCACTGCCTGGGAAGTGTGAGGTGCCAGGTGTGGGTCGGCCCTTTCCTTCACCCTCTCCTCCTAAAGCCTGAGTATATGCATGTGAACAAAATATGACTAAATGAGGCCGAACATTATTTCCAGGAGTGGGAAGGCTGATTGGATTCTTATACTCGGTTCATAGCGGCACTTACAGAAACCCTTAAACGTCTTCCGTTTGTCTCGGAGAACCTTTTTCATCCCTGCTCAAGAATCATAGCACAGCCTTATCTTATCTGCCCCACACAATGATGCTGCTTGAGATGAATTCCTAATGTGAGAGAGCTGGAAAACTAATATCTAGACTTGGCAGTTTTCTTTGGCTGACCAATAGCCACCCCCTCCCCTCCCCTCCCTTTCCTTTCCTTTCTCCCTCCTTCTCCTCCTCACCATCACCATCATCTTCCTCCTCCTCCACAATTGCTGCGATGGAGCCCTCGCTTTAGATTCTATCTATATTACAATTTTCCATTCTTTTGATGTGTTTCTTTAGATGAATCTCGTTCGTGGCCATTTTTGTCAGAAAAACACAAACAAAACACAATCATCTTCCTGCTTACGGAGAGAAAAGATCAAGGGACCACTTGTGGTGTATGTGAGCTCAGTCTGTCTCTTACTGCTCCGTATTACTATGGATACCGGTCATCGTTCTCAGGGCGCATCCCTTTTTCAATAATAACAATAATAGATTAGGTGGGACTTAGCTTAATTCTCTGCCGGTCATTTATTGTGTACTAGGGATGGGCGGTATGGACTAACAAATGTATCACGATAATTTCTGGCATTTATCCCGATAACGATAAAAATGATGATAAAAAAATACCAATTCAACTCCATCTTTTTTACTATAAATCTATCTCGCTCTCAGATCCGCCATGTTTGTTACACAAAAACCTCATCAACGGGAATTTATCCTTCTTTCTTTCTTTCTTTCTTTCTTTCTTTCTTTCTTTCTTTCTGGCGCATTTCCTTCCTTCCTCTTTTCTCCCTTCCTTCCTCCTTTCCTTGTTTTCTCCCTTCCTTCTCCCCTTTCTTTCCTTCCTTCCTTCCTTCCTTCCTTCCTTCCTTCCTTCTTTTTTCCCTTCCTTCCTTCTTTCCTCCTGCTCTCTCCTTCCTCCCTCCCTCCCTCCCTTCCTCCCTCCCTTCCTTCCTTCCTTCCTTCCTTCCTTCCTTCCTTCCTTCACGTACGTTGTGCGTGGATTTAACACAGAACCATAAATCAGTTTTACACAAAAACATCATCAACAGGAATTTATCATTTTTACCGTGAGATACAAATTCTTATCGTCAGGAATTGTTTTGACGGTTTATCGTGACCCGTAAAATATCGCCCATTCCTAACGTGTACTACAGTTTCAAGCCAGAGAAGTGAATCAGATATGGGAGCTGATGTGACATTGGGGCAGTGTGATCTCTGATAGGCTGTCAGGGAGCTGCCGGTGGTGCGGGCTGGACGCTGCTGTCCATGCTGAGCAGGCGGGAAAAAAGGAAGAAAAAAAAAAGAGCTTACTGGCCACGAATACAGAATTAGTCTTGGGTCAGTTGCATTAGGTTTTCTCAAAGGCACACGAAGGCGATCGGATCGGTGCGTGACTTTGTGCTCATTTGGGGAAAGAATATGTGCATTTAAATGAAAACCCAATGAGCTCAGATACAAGTAAACACTTCTAAATGCTCTTTAACGCAGCTGAATCATGATCTGACGGACAGAGAGCGATCAAACCTGCCTGTTAAAGACAGTCGGGGAAATGCTTTCCTGTGTGGAGGCGAGAGGCAGAGAGGGAGCCGGGAACAGGAAGCAGGAACCAGGACCCCCTCTAGTGGCCCGGGAGGGCCATGGAGCGTGTCGCCAAAATAAGTTGTTGTCTGCCTTCTCTGGATAAAAGGGTGAAGGAACGGGATACCGGGAGTGACGGGAGGAAAAGTCCTCTGTGCGTAAAAAGACGCCGCCGGCGGAGCCGCGCCGGGAATACCACCGCTCCGTGAGACAGATGTGTGACTGTCTTTCCTCTCAAAATCGAGCGTCTCCCACAACCACAGGTCTTATTTTGAGGCCTGGGCTCCCTTTTTTTTCACCCCCTTCTTTTCTTCCTCCCTTGACTTTTCAAGAAAGAAAGCTTTGATGTTGGCAGGAAGGATCGATGCCAGAGAAGGAGAGAGGGAGGGAGGGAGGGAGTGATGGAGGATGCAGAATGGAAATGTAGCTCTTGTGGGGGTGTGTGGGAGTGTGCGGCCGAGGGGGAGGGGGTGCTTCAGTAGTCTGCCGTCATCACAGCTCCTCTGTTTTAAGTAGCCTAAAGCCATTTTTTAAAAAACAGATCTTAATATATGTTTAACACGGTGTAACATGAGGATGTTGGTCGGTGGAAAACACGAGCCACAAGTGACGTCCCTGCGTTCCCTGCGTCCGCGTCCGCGTCCGCGCCTCGCATCATCCGGACATGATAAAGTTTGCAGCCTCGCATCCTTCTCAGCGGATGCAGGCTGACATTTCACTGCTTGACCTTACTGCACCATTTATTTCCCTTTCATTTAGCACAGCCAGTGTGAAGAGGCTTTGTGTTGGCGAGGAGGACGAGAATCAAGTGGCTGCCTGGTGTGGATGGATGGATGGATGGATGGATGGATGTATGTGGGGGTCTGTGTGGATGGATGGATGTATGTCGGGGTCTCTGTGGATGGATGTATGTATGTTGGGGTCTCTGTGGATGGATGTATGTTGGGGTCTCTGTGGATGGATGTATGTATGTTGGGGTCTCTGTGGATGGATGGATGTTGGGGTCTCTGTGGATGGATGTATGTATGTTGGGGTCTCTGTGGATGGATGTACAGTATGTTGGGGTCTCTGTGGATGGATGTATGTTGGGGTCTCTGTGGATGGATGTATGTTGGGGTCTCTGTGGATGGATGGATGGATGGATGTATGTATGTTGGGGTCTCTGTGGATGGATGGATGTTGGGGTCTCTGTGGATGGATGTATGTATGTTGGGGTCTCTGTGGATGGATGTACAGTATGTTGGGGTCTCTGTGGATGGATGTATGTTGGGGTCTCTGTGGATGGATGTATGTTGGGGTCTCTGTGGATGGATGGATGGATGGATGGATGGATGTTGGGGTATCTGTGGATGGATGTATGTTGGGGTCTCTGTGGATGGATGGATGTATGTTGGGGTCTCTGTGGATGGATGGATGGATGGATGGATGTTGGGGTCTCTATGGATGGATGGATGTATGTTGGGGTCTCTGTGGATGGATGGATGGATGGATGGATGTTGGGGTCTCTATGGATGGATGGATGGATGGATGGATGGATGGATGGATGTTGGGGTCTCTATGGATGGATGGATGTATGTTGGGGTCTCTGTGGATGGATGGATGGATGGAGGGATGGATGTTGGAGTCTCTGTTGATGGATGGATGGATGGAGGGATGGAGGGATGGATGGATGGAGGGATGGAGGGATGGAGGGATGTATGTATGGATGGATGTATGGATATGGGGGACTGTGTGGATGGATGGATGGGTGGATGGATGGAGGGATGTTGGATTCTGAGTGGATGGAGGGATGGATGGATGGATAGATATGGGGGTCTCTGCTGACGTGGAGGGATGGATGGATGGATGTATGTATGTTGGGGTCTCTGTGGCTGGATGGATGGATGTGGAGGTCTGTGTGGATGGAGGGATGGATGTATGTATGTATGTATGTCGGGGTCTCTGCAACACCCCCCTTTGGCCGTGCACTAGGCCTGCGGGGCTGCTGCTGATGCGGAGGAGCAACTTTACAGGGACACACGAGGGAAAACGGGGGTGGGAAGAGAAACAGAGAAACAGAAACACCGCCAGAGAGAAAATGGCTTTTGATGGCTCGGGTTTAAGGTTTAAGATGAAGAGGTTTGTTTGAGACATCGCGCTGGCAGCAAGAATGCGCACGGTTATTCCAGGCTCTACCACCGCCTACCAAAGACATGGATTACCATAAAAGACACTGTGACAAGTGGAAAAAGTCTCAGAATAAAACCCAAAATCCAACAAGTCGGCGCAGAGAAAAAAACATTTAGAAAAGCACACACAGGGAACGAGATGAATTAATGATAGAGAAAAACGCGCAGCATAATCCGCAACTACTTACATAGTGGTGATGTTTTTGAATAAGTCCGCTATGTCCACGCTGGTCCCGTTGCTGCCCGTGTCTTGCAGGGCGAGCAAAGGGAAAAACCTGCCGTTGTCGGACTTATTGCAATAGATCTCTGTTTGAGAGCAGCTGCAGGTCGGCGGGCAGTCCAGCATGGAGCTCAGATAGTCCTGGAAAATACTCATGAGAAACAAAACCCTCCACCAGCAAATCCGGATCGAATTAAACCATAGATCCATGTCTCCGGGCAAAGTGGGGGGTGTGGGGGGGTGGGAAATAGAAAAAGGGGGTCCCGATGTCCTCTAGGGTTGAGCAGCACGAAGAGAAGAGGAGAAGAGGAGAGTGGGAGGAAGGGAGGAAGAGGAGGAGGATGCTGCTGCTGCTGCTGCTGCTGGTGCGTCTTACAGAGGATGCTCTGTGTGAGCGCTTCGGCCGGGGATGGGGATGGATGCTGGATGTCCTTGCGCGTCAGAGACTGGGTAGGGAAAAAAAAAAAAAAAAAGGGGGGGTGGGGGTGGAAAGAAAGACAAGACGTAAAAAAAAAAAAAAAAAAAAAAACAGAGAGAGAGATAACGCAAATCAAAAATGGGAAGGCGCAATCATAGCGTCCGCTCGAGCTGCGAGCTGGTGCATCATGATGCTGGTGCTGCCGGTGCAGAGCCGAGGTGCCGTCGAGCCGAGCAGGACCAGCAGACTGGAGGCTGGAGAGCAGAAAACACACACACACACAGGCGAGAAGTTGGAGCGGCAAGTCCCTCCTACTGGCTGCAGTCGCACTGACACCTGCACAAGCTGCATGCAATCAACAGTGATTACAACTGAACCAACACACACACACACATGCCTTTGAGCCAGCACGGAACCAGGAGGATTTATGAGGTTCAGAAAAATAAAAATGAAAATAGTATCATTCAAAAATGTATTGATCTATCGTGTATAAAAACTGAATTATGGTTCAGCGTTAAATCGACGCCGTAGGGTTACGGCGTACGGCGCGCGTCGCCGCGTACCCTACGCCGTAGGCTCTGCGTCGGTGTAACGCGGGACCATAAATCAGCCTTTAGTGTATGTGTATCACTGCCCCTGAGAATCGAGTCTATCGAAGGTTTTTCAGAGCAATCGTTACATTAATGATGTATATCGATGTGCGTGAAACCACAGAACAAATGCAAAAGTCCCTTAATGCTTTTTTTTCATGATGATTTTGAAAGAAGGTTACAAAAAATAAAAGTAAATATAATAGAATCTCAGGTCTTCACTATTGAAATGCACCTTAACCTTTTTTATATTTTTTATATTATTTATATTTCTTATATTCTTATATTTCTTATTGTTTGCACTATTGTTCTTATTGGTCTTGCACTGGAGAGGTGATGCTGCTTTCAATATCACTGTACCCAGGTACATTGACAATAAAGTATTCTAATATTCTAATAAAAATATTGTGAAAATGTTAGTAGCCATTTCTACGGAAGAGTATTAGGGCCAGGCAGGAGAAAAAAATAAAAATAATGTTTTAGAGGAGGAAGATTTTTTTTTCATTATGCACTTCAAGAAAAAAAAAGAAATGTTGATAAAAAAGTCGAAATGTCGAGAATAATGTTGAAATACAATTTTGAGAAAAAATCGAAATGTGGAGAATATTGTTGAAATACAATTTTGAGAAAAAAGTCAAAATGTCGAGATTAATGTTGAAATACAATTTCAACAATAAAGTCGAAATTTCGTGAATATAGTCGAAATTTCGTGAATAAAGTCGAAATTTCAAGAATAAAGTTGAAATACATTTAAACTTTTTTCTCGAAATTGTACTTCAACATTAGTCTCGACATTTCAACTTTTTTCTCGACATTTCGACTTTTTTCTCGACATTTTGACTTTTTTCTCAAAATTTCTACTTTTTTCTCGACATTTCGACTTTTTTCTCGAAGTGCATAGTGAAAAAAAAATCTTCCTCCTCTAAAATATTATTTAGATTTTTCTCCTGCCTGGCCCTAATACTCTTCCGTACATTTCTTTAAAAACAAAAAATAAAAAATGAAAAAAAAATACTTGGATAGTGTGACCTATTAGGCAAATAAAACACCAGAAAAACCAACGTGTAACTGAAGTTCAAAGTTTCATTATTTATTGAACAAAAAAGGAAACCAAAAAGAAAAACAACACAAACAAAAGGAAAATACTAAGTACCCCCCTGAGTGGCTGGTAGATCGACCTTTGGCAGCAATAATTTGAAGCGGTCACCAATGTTGTTGAGGAAATCTGGTCCTTTCTTCATTTAATTTCTAATTAAACATGTTCAGAGGCCTCTGGGGTCTGAAAGGCAAGTCTTTGGGACTATTTTGTATTTCTTTGATCGTTGGACTTTCAAACCTTTAGGTGAATTTCTTTGTTTCTCAGAAGATCGGCAACTGTATTGCACGCTTTCCACTTATGAAAAAGGGTTCAAGTATCTCGGGGTCTTGTTCACGAGTGAGGGAACGATGGAGCGGGAGATTGACAGACGGATCGGTGCAGCGTCCGCAGTTATGCGGTCGATGTACCGGACCGTCGTGGTGAAGAGGGAGCTGAGTCAAAAGGCGAAGCTCTCGATTTACCGGTCAATCTACGCACCTACCCTCACCTATGGTCATGAACTTTGGGTAGTGACCGAAAGGACAAGATCACGGATACAAGCGGCCGAGATGAGTTTCCTCCCTTAGAGATGAGTTTCCTCCGTAGGGTGGCTGGACGCTCCCTTAGAGATGAGTTTCCTCCCTTAGAGATGAGTTTCCTCCCTTAGTGATGAGTTTCCTCCGCAGGGTGGCTGGACGCTCCCTTAGAGATGAGTTTCCTCCGCAGGGTGGCTGGACGCTCCCTTAGAGATGAGTTTCCTCCGCAGGGTGGCTGGACGCTCCCTTAGAGATGAGTTTCCTCCTCAGGGTGGCTGGACGCTCCCTTAGAGAGAGGGTGAGGAGTTCGGTCACCCGGGAGGAGCTCGGAGTCGAGCCGCTGCTCCTCCACATTGAGATGAGTCAGCTGAGGTGGCTTGGGCCTCTGTACCGGATCCTCCTGGACGCCTCCCTAGGGAGGTGTTCCAGGCATGTCCCTCCTCTCTCTATGGAGGTGTTCCAGGCATGTCCCACCTCCCTAGGGAGGTGGGAAGAGCTGGAGGAAGAGCTGGAGGAAGAGATGGAGGAAGAGCTGAAGGAAGAGATGGAGGAAGAGATGGAGGAAGAGATGGAGGAAGAGATGGAGGAAGAGCTGGAGGAAGAGCTGGAGGAAGAGATGGAGGAAGAGATGGAGGAAGAGCTGGAGGAAGAGATGGAGGAAGAGATGGAGGAAGAGCTGGAGGAAGAGCTGGAGGAAGAGATGGAGGAAGAGCTGGAGGAAGAGATAGAGGAAGAGTTGGAGGAAGAGCTGGAGGAAGAGATGGAGGAAGAGCTGGAGGAAGAGCTGGAGGAAGAGCTGGAGGAAGAGATGGAGGAAGAGCTGGAGGAAGAGATAGAGGAAGAGTTGGAGGAAGAGCTGGAGGAAGAGATGGAGGAAGAGCTGGAGGAAGAGATGGAGGAAGAGCTGGAGGAAGAGCTGGAGGAAGAGATGGAGGAAGTGTCTGGGGTGAAGGAAGTCTGGGCATCTCTGCTGAGACTGCTGCCCCCGTGACCCGGGAACGGATAAGCGGAAGAAGATGGATGGATGGATGGATGGATGGATGGATGGATGGATGGATGGATGGATGGATGGATGGATGGATGGATGGATGGATGGATGGATGGATGGGTAGATGGATGGATGGATGGATGGATGGATGGATGGGTAGATGGATGGATGGATGGAAAAAGGTTTCTCAATGTGGAACGTTAGGTTTTAATTGTTTATAAATGGGGCTTCCAGATTGATGGGCATCAACAGCTGCTTCTCCAACACTATCACTTACGTCTGTCCCTATTGGCATTATGTTGGCACGCATCCGAACATTCCAGACAAGACAAGTTTATTTACACAGCACAATTCAACAAGGTGATTCAAAGTGCTTTACAGAGACATTAAAACAAATAAAAGCATGATTCAAAATTTAAACTGAAAGAAAGAAAGAAAAAAGAACAATAGATTAAAAACGATCCAGATGAAGGTTCGTACGGGGTCAGGAGGTCACTGATGTGTTTTGACAAGCAAACTCTCAGAATATTTGCTTTTATGAAGGCGTGCCCGTCTGCTGCTGAAGTGCTGGTGATGAACATCACCGTGGTGATGAACATCACCGTGGTGATACAGGGTGATGGTGATGAACATCACCGTGGTGATACAGGGTGATGGTGATGAACATCACCGTGGTGATACAGGGTGATGGTGATGAACATCACCGTGGTGATGAACATCACCGTGGTGATACAGGGTGATGGTGATGAACATCACCGTGGTGATACAGGGTGATGGTGATGAACATCACCGTGGTGATGAACATCACCGTGGTGATACAGGGTGATGGTGATGAACATCACCGTGGTGATACAGGGTGATGGAAACTTACCCTCTTCACTCCCATGGAAGCAGTAACACAGTACTTAATATTGCCCATCTTGTTTTTCCATGTGTTTTTATTTTACTTCCCTTTTCTTAAATAATGAATGGCAGAGAGGAAAAAAGATGTTATTGTTCATCTGAGGTTGTATTTGATAGAAAAGATAAAAGATCTTTTTAAACACAGAAAAAAACACATGGTATTAAAATGTCTTAATACTTCTCCACTTGACTGAACTTTTGAACTTGCTGCAAATTAATTGCATATATAAATACATACAGAGCCGTCTGGGAGATTTACAAGGCCCTGTGCGCAATGGCCGGGCGGGGCCCTCGCGAAATCTTTGGGTTTTTTAGGTCGGATCGGGTGTCTATATGCGCAATTTTAACTCTCCAATTATCAAAATACTGGATACCTTCCCCTGCCTCATCATCATCTCTTGCCTCGACGCGTGGCCCCACGGCTGCTTGAGACCCGGTCAGATCGGTGACTTTTGTAACAAATGTATCAAACGAGCCTTTCAGAGAGGCATTAAACTCTTCCATTTTCTTTAGTTTTTTCTTTTTTCATCCCCTGATGGAAATTTCCTGATTCTGTCTCGTTCTCTCGACATGGTGTGACAGTTTGTTCCAACTCCACCGTCTGGATCAGAGCAGCTTGTGTCTGCGCTTGGTCTGATCAGTTGTATTGAACAACAGACACGCGCATCATTCCACATATATTATTTGATATGCACAGACTAGTACACATTTACGTCTGTAATGGAACGCAACTGTTGATATTTATAAGGGAAAAAATGGAAAAAAATTTGGAAAAAAACAAAAAACGTCCCATAGCGCGAGGCCCCTTGGGGCGCGAGGTCCCGTGCGGTCGCACGGTTCGCACACCCCTTGCGGCGGCCCTGAATACATACATATATATAACATATATATGTACATATGTATATATATATATATATATATATATATATATATATATATATATATATATATATATATATATATATATGTGCGTATATGTATGTATATTAAGGGATTGTGATGGGCGCTTCATCTGGATCAGACTATCTGGACTATCTGGAACAGACACATCTTTTTGTGAGACTGTGCTGATTTTGAGTCGCCTAACTCGTCTAACACCCTGCTGTTATGTATCATTACTGTCTAATCTGTAAAATGCAACCTGGTGAGTCCCCTGGCAGCATGTGATCACTCAGGGAGCCTCCCCATCCACATTACCCTCAACGTCCAAATAACTGTTGGTCTGAGAGCACCTATTCATTACTAAAGATCAGGCCTAAAACAGGTCCCTCTTCAAAATAAGACGCGTCTCAGTGAGACCAACCTGTGTAAATAAAGAAATACATAAAAATATGTCTGAAATGACTGAGCAGAGGAGACCCCCGCATGCTTGATTAGGTCTAATATGTTTCTGCAGTCACGTCCTGTGGTGTTGTGACTCTGCCCCACATGCCCGTTAGTCCCGCTTACGATGACTTTCTCGCCTGGTCATGAACACTTTAGAGTAATGTTTGCTGTCAGCGTTTAATGTGGCAATCAGCGGTGCAAAGGGATACCTGCATGGCCAGAGGCTCCGACAAAACCAATCTGGCTAAGGAAGAGTGAGGAAAGGTTGCTGTGGAATATGTCAGTGTGGTTTCATGTCGGTTGATGTACAGGTTGGAAACGCACACGTTGGAAACGAGGATTCGTTCAGAACAGTGGGCCTCATATAATGTGGGGTTTTCCTTGGGTTTTTGGTTTCCCTGTCTTCTTTTCTTCTCCTTCTTCTGCCTGTTTTCTTTAGCCTGCTGCCGTTTTAGTGTTTGTGCTTTTAATCCAGCTGTTTAGCTATACAATGTATAGGAATCGTTCAGTTTGTGATACAAGCATGAAATTTGGTACACAGATAGCCAAAGGTTTCCCCAAAAGATATGGACGTGGAGCCATCGTGAATTTTCAACATGGCGCCCATGGCAGCCCTTTTTCAAAATGGCCGCCAGAAACAAGTGTTTTCTAATTAGTGATTAGTTGAAATGAGTTTCCATTTTGCCCTGGCTGAGCTTCAACATCCACTATATTACTTATCCATTCATTGGATGATTCAGTTCTTGCAGATATGAGGATCTTTTTTGGTTTATTAGTTCAAAGTTTGTTTTTATGTATAATAGATCTATTTTCATGAAATGACGGTATATATTTTATTTTTGTTAATACGGCTGTTATCATGAAAGAAACATTTGTCATGTTCAGTTTTGAGGTAGAAGGAAGCTTCTGGCCAATTCCAATGTTTCAAATGTGATTTCTGCATCATGGCTGCCATCTTTAAAAAATGGCGGCCATCTTGAATATTAAATGACAACTTTTCAATTATCCAAGAGACATCTACCAAGTACTATATGTGGTAAATATGTCTAAAATATCATACTATGTCCCCAAGTCATATAAAAAGAGTTGTTTCTGGCGTCCATTTTGAAAAATGGCTGCCATGGGGCCATGTTGGAAATTCACGATGGCTCCACGTCCAATTATTTTTGGAATGCCTTTGGCTATTTGTGTACCAAATTTCATGCTTGTATCGCAAACTGAACGATTGTTTTGGTTATCTCCTGCACTATTTGTGTTTTCTGGTTTTTCTTAGTTTGAGTTTTCCTGTGAAGCCTCTGCTTTGTTTTTCCTTGACTCAGTTCCTGTATAACTTTGAAAGTTATTTTCCGAGTGACTTATCGTCCTGTTTTAGTTTAAAAACCTGTTTCTCGGTCTGTTAAGTTCTGGTTTGGCTTGGCTTGTTCCAGTCCCTCCCGATTGTTCCCACCCGTGTCCGGTCGGGCCCTGTGCGTATAATACTGTATTCTCCGAGCTTTCCTCTTTTCTCTGCCGGTTCGTCTGCTTGGCGGCCTCGGCTCTGTCCTTGTTTGCTTGTTGTAGTTATTGTGAACTACTGAGGAGAGAAGAAACAGAAAGTAACTTGTGATATGTTGAAGAAAACCTGTTCTTGACCAGGCTTAGTTCACAGAGTCAGTTACCGTGGTAACAGACCGAGTACGAGTTGCCTTAGTTCAGGTTGAGGATACCTAGAGTTTCTACCCGCTTTTGAAATGGATCCGTGTTTTAAGTCTTTTTGTGCCAAGCAGTCTTGAAAGAACGTTAGTACGTATATACCGTTAGATCGATAATAAATTACATTGAAGTAACTCCAAAGTTCAAATTTAGTTCAGTTACAACAATCAGTGCCGATGGATACTATAAGTTCATTTATTCTCTGAAAATTACATCCATAATTAAAGAATTAAGACTTAATGGTTCATTTATTCAGTATAAATGTTATTTTATGTACATGTTTGAATCATTTAATTCATTTTTAATTTCATGTAATTCATATCTGCTCTAAGTTTGCTGCATTTAGTGTTGTGAAGTAAAGTTTTAGCTAAAATATTTAAAGTTTCAGTCAAATTTAATATTTTTCTTTAACTTATCCATTTAAGTCTCGTCCAGAGCACTATAAAATGATCAATGTCTCAAAACCTCCCAAGATCTGAATCCCAACCCGAAGTTTGTCAGGCTGGTGTGGTGAGGACCCAGATGCAGGAGAGCGAGAGGCAGGAGTTCAACAAAAAAGGGTTTATTTTACAAAAAACATACCGCGCTTAGCAGGATCAAAAACCTTAAGCAAAAACTTGGCAGGACACGTGGAGGGAAGAAACAGGACAGAACCACCAGGATCAAGGGAAAGACACGACCAGATAAACACAAGGGGTTAACGAGACACAGGTGTGAACAATCAGGGCAGATGGAAGACAGGGGGGGCAAAACAGAAACAAACTGGGGGAAATGTCAACCACTCACAAAATTCTGCTTGCAGTGGTAATATTTCCACCAATGAAGCTTTAAAATCTTCATGAAAACCTTATCGATGAATAACATCTTTCAACGCTCCTGTTGCACGCATCTCCTCTGAAAATCACTGTAATCATCGCCATCACGTACTGCCCTCCATCCAGATCCTCCCTGGGAAGATGACCTAAAACAAGGCCTTCTGCAGCCCAATATATCTCCTCCGTCTTACATACTTCAGCTCTATTAATGATCATCCCGTGTTGGTTTTTAAAGCCAAAATGACAGTTTGTGGCCGCGTGCACCTCCCTGCCATCCTTCATCAGCTCAACTTGCCTCCCAGAGTCAGTCAGGAACCCCCGATGTTCCTGTACGCTCTTCAAAGGCTCTAGCTGGAGATGAAGGGGCTGCATGAGCCGAGCGTGGACTTGTTGAAGACTAATTAAGTTGAGGGAGCGCTCCGCCGCGTCTCCAACTTGAGCGACTTAAAAGACGACGTGCCCTCAGAAATCTTCCACACCGGAGAGAAAACGGCGGTAGGCAAGACTTGAAAAGTTCAGCAGAGTATCACGCTTCCTTTCGCCTGCTTACCCAACTAACAGCTTCTATAGTGTATACATGATGTTTCTGCACGTAATCTGGTTATGTTTACAGATGCCGTAAAGACCTAGCAGCACAAACATCTGTCATTATTTACGACACTCTTCTAGACTTGTGTCGGTGTTTAAGCAATCTTTCTTGTCCTGTCTCCTTGCTGACGAGCATCAATTGTAGGTGGCTGCGCTCAGAGCTGTGCACCGTTAAATATTTGAGATGCACTAAAGTGTAGTGAACCTAAAAGAGATGATATATTTGTACTCAGGAAAAGGACTCAAAGGCAGACATCACTACGACGGAGTATTAGGGCCAAACTAAGACTAAAAAAATGGAAATTACGAGAATAAAGTCATAATATTACGAGAATAAAGTCGTAATATTAAATATATTATAAATATATAAATATAACTTCACAAAAAGCTCAATATTCCTCATTTTAACACAGGGAAAAGAAGCTCTTCCTGTTAGATCTCATAAATTATATTTATGTATTTATATATATATCGTAATATTACGACTTTACTCTCATAAATTACGACTTTATTCTCGTAATTTTACGACTTTATTCTCATAAATTACGACTTTATTCTCGTAATTTTACGACTTTATTCTCATAAATTACGACTTTATTCTCGTAATATTACGACTTTATTCTCGTAATTTTACGACTTTATTCTCATAAATTACGACTTTATTCTCGTAATATTACGACTTTATTCTCATAAATTACGACTTTATTCTCGTAATATTACGACTTTATTCTCGTAATTTTACGACTTTATTCTCATAAATTACGACTTTATTCTCGTAATATTACGACTTTATTCTCGTAATATTACGACTTTATTCTCGTAATATTACGACTTTATTCTATTACGACTTTATTCTCGTAATATTACGACTTTATTCTCATTATATTATGACTTTATGCTCGTAATTTCCAATTTTTTTTGTCTTATTTTTTTTTTGTCCTAATACTCCGTCGTGCATCACAATAGCAGGAGCAATAAACAATTTAGGCACTTAAAAACTAACAAATAAACACACACATAAAAAAATTGACTCAGTAAGGTATCCAAGACCAAATCCAAGGTGGAAAACTCTCGGAGGGGAAGCCGAAGATGAATGCAACAAAACCAACACCAATGTGTGATAAACAAGAGAAGAAATGAATGAAATAAACCCAAAATCAAAATCCCACGACCATGACACCCTGAATGTGCGTCACTGATTGTTGGAAAGTTGCAGCTCACTGTGGAGAATAATGGCCTACAATTAATGAAAAGTATCTTTCGGAGTCCTTGTAATTGGAAAAATAAAGTGAAGTCTGATGATTCATCCTTCACTGAGTGTTTAGAAACACCATCAGTCCAGGGAGTCCTTGCATCGAATTATCCAGTGGAAGTTATTTCCTGTTGCACTCTGTTCATGTTCGTGTAATTTTTTAGTCTCGTCCATATTATTTACCTGTCTGAGTTCTCCTGCTCTCAGCCATGTCAGACAGGAAACAAGGAAAAAACAATCATATGGTCCTTGACGAGTCTTCGTTCAAGACTCCCTTCTACTCAGCGTCCTTCAGTTCAGCTGATATTAATAGCGTATTTTTGCTATGTTTTTTTCTCTATTCATGATGTGTCGGACACAGCCTTTTAACATTGACTGCGTTTCCATGCATCAATAACCCTTTTAAAACCCGAATCTTAGCAATAACCTGAATTTGCACGGCCATGTAAACACCCCTTTGAATAACCCGAATTTGCTGTTGTCTTGTCTTGTGTGTAAATACAACGTCAAGGAGGAAAGACATCATCAGTGATCTTATGGCGCTTTTACACTAGTACCTTTGGGTTTTTAAAAACCTGAATATGAGCCCTGGGTTACTCCTTTTAAAACCTGAATATTGGGTCATGTAAACGCCAAACGGAATATCCCCATCAAACGGAACATGAATTTGTTTTCTGCACATGCTCTGTTAACAAGGAATCCTGGGGCCTCATTTAAAATGGAGTGCGTAGAATTCATACTAAAAGTGCACGTACTCTCAAAAGCCGAAAATGCCGGGCGCAAAAAAAAATCCGGATCAATAAAACCATGTGCACGCAGACTTCCACGCAGTCCAGCTGGAAGGTTGCGTAGCTGAATCCGCCTCCTATCACGCCCAGAAATGCATATGGATGAGCCTGCTGAGCATGCGCAGTGGCTTTCTGCAGCCTGTTTGGCGCAGATCCATAGTTTGGCGTCAGAATGAGAAGTAGCAGCCACCGTGACACTGACTTTCACGGAGACCTAGATATGATGTGGAGGACAGGAAAACCACATTATTTGGTGGTCACAGTAAAAGTTAGAATAAGTATATAAATAGTAGGCTATACAATAAAATAAAGCGAGTGAGTGGCAGCACGCCGTTGCTGCGCTAAACGCCGTGAGTTCCCCGGCGCAACAGGGGGGACATGTCCCCCCGTCTTTTCAAAATGATGTATTTGTCCCCCCCACTTTTTACAGTTTAAAAACTAACGGTAGGATCAGCAAATCATCAAGACACTCGGGACGGCGGCCCGGCAGCCCCCGCTCCCCCTCCTCCCTCCCGTCTCCCCTCAGAGCTGCTCTAGGCTGATTTATGGTTCCGCTTTACACCAACGCAGAGCCTACGGCGTAGGGTACGTGGCGACGCGCACCGTACGCCGGACCCTACGGCGTAGGCTCTGCGTTGGTGTGACGCAGAACCATAATTCCGGCTGTAACAACATGTGCGCACGTACCCGTGCATGACAGGCAGATACACACGGGGAGAAGGGACTATTTCTTTAATTTTTTATTTTTTTTTAACTTTATCCTTATGAACGCAATTGTTATATAGTCCAACTTTCCTTATTTTAATCAGAACACTTTCTTTTTTCCTCTTCGGCGTGAAGTAGTGGGCTCGGAGCGGCAGCCCCCCCCCCCCCCCCTCCCCCGCCGCCTGCTCCGTTATCAGCACTATTTTATTATAAGTCTGATATATGTTGTTATATGTGATGACATTATTAAGAGTATGACATGAATCTGGCTTCATTTCACCACCTCACAGCCTGCGTCGCCAGTTCCCCGTGTCTTAAGTAAATTTTTACGGGAGGGTCCGAGTTGCCGTAAAGATACGCAGATTTTTCGGTTAGTTTTTTCTTCTTAGATCCGAGACTTTGCGTAGAAGGTGGCTTCCGCAACTTTCAGGCGCTTTTTCTGCGCAAGCAAGCTTTATAGATGAGGCCCCTGGTCTTTTGAGTCCAGGAAGTTCTTATAAACACGGAGAAACCAAGACCAGGAGGAGACTAATCACTTCATAAATGTAATGAAGGATATGAACATTTCTGCATTTGTAGACGGTAGAAATTACCGGGATAGAAGATTTACAAGAAGGTGAGAGGAAAGTTGCGCGAAGCAGCATTTGTTTTGAATTTGGATACAGGAAGAAGAAGCAGAAATGACGGTAATTGCGTCATCACGTTCTCCGTGCGTCGCTGGTTTGATCCAGATATCCCGAATGATTAATTACCATGTAAACGGAATATTCTGACTGTTTCAGTAACCGGAATATTAGCAATAACCCGAATTTTGACTGCATGTAACCGTAGTGACTGACTGACGGGCATCATAAGTTAATTCTCTAAAGGCGCTTTTCCACTAGTACCTACTTAGCCCGACTCGACTCGTCTCGTCCCGGTTTTGCGCTTCTCCACCAGGGGTCTAACGTGCCGAGTAGATACTTTTTCTGTAACTACTCTGCCGAGGTTCTTAGTGGCTGAGTCGGGCTGTGACATCATCACACTACAGGCCACCGATTGGTCGGGGGGTTGGAGTCAGACGTCTGAGTCAGGAGGCCGAAATCAGAGAAAGAGCGACTCGCGACTTCTTCTTCATTTTATTCCACCAGCAACAGCAGCAGAAGTCTGTTTGGTGATCCAACTCTGAGGGTCAGATGTTCATAAACCTGGTGCTGAGGAGAGAATTAAAAAGGGATCTAGACGGAGATAAGGAACGACCAGATCTACCAGGAGCTCTGTCTCTTCATAGCTGCTCCAGCTGACTGTTCAGCAGCGCCAACTACAGTACTACAACTAATGCCTGAATTATGGTTCTGCGTCAAACCAACGCAGAGCCTACGTCGTCACCGTGACACCTTCGTGAACCTTCGGACTTCTCCGTCTCTCCATTTCTCCGCGGTGCAGTTCCCCCCGTGACCGCTAGTTCGCGATCTTTTCCTGAATGGTTTATCCGACTTTTTCCGGTCACAGTGAATGAAAGAGATAAGGACAACTATTGTGCAAAAAAAAACAAAACAAAAAAAATCACATAGACGAAGAAAAGAGCGCTGAAAGTTCACGACTGCTTCAAACCGGAAACCGGAAATGCGTTGCTACCAAGAGAACCAATCACAGCCCTCTCCGTCTGCGTTTGGTCTGCGTCGCCTCGACGCGTAGTTACATTTTTTGGGAGGTGACGTCGTCAGTGACGGCGTCAGTGACGGCGTCAGCGACGGCGTGTGGTCTGCGTGGACGAAAACCACACGCCGTAGGCACGGCGTCGTTTTGACGCAAAACCATAACTCAAGCTTAACTAACAAAACTAAAACAAAACTAAAAAAGCGTCTCCGCTTGAAGTTTCTCTCACTCTCACTTTTTAACTTGATATCGAACACAAGCCACAGACCCAGCAGCACATCTATCATCTCCTCCAGCCAGGTTCTACATCTTTAGTGTTGTTGTCTTCTTCGTTTAGATACACAATCAAATACGTCACAGCAGCTTCTCCAACCTCCTACTTCTGATCTGAGTATCTTAAAAGAAACGAGGGCAAGGCGACTGGAGGCGAGTGGAGGCGAGTCGAGTAGGTACTAGTGTAAAAGCGCCATAAGATCACTGATGATGTCTTTCCTCCTTGACGTTGTATTTACACACAAGACAAGACAACAGAGCAGCAAACTGTCACAACTTCTGCTTTTATGGAGGTGGACATGCTTGCTGATGATTAGCAGCGCCCGGTTGCTACTTACCCTCTTAGTTCCCACGAGAGCTGCAGGGGATGTTGGTGTTACATTTGCAGACACTTATTCTGCATATTTATTTGATAAATAGCTCATTGCACTTTTTGTTTATCTAATGAGACAATCCAATCGATTAGTATCCGTCCAGTGGCCTGGTGACGCCTCTCTTCTCCCCCAGACGAGCTACGAGGGCGTCAGGGAGAAGAAGGTCTGAGCCTCTGTGTTACCAACATTTACAAGGAAGAACATTACTGGGGTGAAAGTGCGAGAGAAAAGTGCAATGTGCATAGTAGCATAGCAACTACACAGTGATGTTGTACCCGAGTCCGAGCTCCTTCAGTTTGGTTGTGAAATTGGAGGGAATTATGATATTAGATCAAAGCATCTCAAACTTTTCCATCCCTCCCTTTGAAGGAAGAGACATTTCCCGGCTCCTGCACTGCAGCAAGACTGCAACAAACGTGTCCAGTTAACTTTAGTTGTCTAAATACTCCTGTCACAGGCATGTCACATTTATTTCTAAGCACATTTTGGGTCATAGTGAAGCTGTAAAAAAGCGTTGGGTGACATAGAGTTGGAAAAGTCCCAACCTGCACATCAGTGCTTTTAAGATGGAGCTACCGGCTCGTTACCACGGCTCTCAGTTCACGCTCAGCGTCGAGTTGAGATGTGTGCTTTGTTTTCACAGGGGAAACAGCAGAAAGGCAGATTTCAAAGAGGAAGAATGTGGAGAAAATAAGAAAATATTCACATTCCAGCTGTGGATAATTCACTTCCAGCCCGGTCTCTGTGTTGAATCACCATGGCAGCGAAGTTGGTGGTCTGCAGACGAGAGTCAGACTTTGTGGTTCCACAAACAGCATTTTAGGTTAGTTACCCCAGCGTAAACAGGGGTACCGTTGCATTTAGTGTAAACCAAACAGAACCCAACAAGGAAGAAAAACATACTTAAGGACATGGTGAGTTATCAAGGTAGGTGTCTGAGGTTGAGGGACTTTTTTCCTGCTTCTGAACAACCCAAACAACTCAAACTGAGAGCTGAAATTCAGATGGATTAAGGGGCAAGGTGGTACAATATTCAATTCAATTCAATTCAATTCAATTTTATTTATATAGCGTTTTAATACAACAAAAGTTGTCACTAGACGCTTTCCAGAGACCCACAACATAAACCCCAGAGCAATTATTACATAAACAATGGCAGGTAAAAACTCCCCTAGTGGGAGAAAAACCTTAAGCCAAACAGTGGCAAGAAAAACTCCCCTTTAGGAGGAAGAAACCTTGAGCAGGACCTGGATCATAAGGGGGGACCCTCCTGCCGAGGGCCAGACTGGGGGAGTCGGGGACGTCTGCAGCACAGCAGGCAGGTGGAAGCAGCAACGGGATGACCGGGGGTGGGGACTGCAGGCAAGCATGCAGCTCCCGAAGCTCCGGCCCAATCATCAAGCCCCAGGTTGGGGTGCAGGGTCGGGGAAAGGTTGAGAAGGGGCAGGGCCAGGGAGAGGAGTCTTGACGGACAAATCTCTCCCCCGCCTGCCCGGGCCGTTACCCTGCCCCTCTCACTCCCACACTGCAGGATCCGGTGTTGTGCATTCAGAGATGCTCTTCACCACCGGCAGAGGATGCTGCACTATATGCAATATAACAGTCTCAAACAGACAAGTACATTAACTTCTGCTGTCTTAAGTCTACTAACTATCAAACAAATATCCAGGCAACTGTACCATGAGTTGTTAAGTGTGTCTTTTACTTGCATTTCTGCGCTTCTTGGGCATAGATATTCTGAATAATCGAGACTCTAAACTGAGAAATGTAATACTTAGTAAGACTAATTCAGACCGACGCAGAGATGAGGGGGTCAAACAGGGTCAAACAGGGTCAAACAGGGTCAAACAGGGACATATAGGATCATAAACCCAACCTTTGATAAATACGGGTAGAGTAATCCCTCGCTATAACGCAGTTCACCTTTCACGTCTCGCTGCTTACCGGATATGCATTGTGCATCGTGTTCTGCATTCTGATTGGCTAAACAGTCTCCCCGCTTCTTCACTTCCTGTGTCAATAACATTGGTTGCTTAGCAACAAGCTGAGAACGACCAATGAGCTTCAGCAGCAGCTGAAGAACGGGAGCCTTTGATGAATCGTTCATTACAGTCTCAGATATAATCCATGGTGTCGGTTTAGAAGAATCTTTGGTAAAACTTTACAATAAGGGTCCCTTAATTAACGCTAGTTAATGCATTATTAAGCATTAATTAACAGTTTAATAATAGATAAATAACCATTATTATGTATTACTTAACATTAATAAGCATATTAGTTAATGCATTAATAAACAGTTAATTAATGCCTACTGTTACTTATATATTAACTAATGTATTAATTAATACTAAGTAATGCATACATAAGGATAAATAATTACATAATGGAACGTTTATTAATGCTTACTAATGTATTAATTAACTCTGAGCAGTAGACATTAATTAACTGTTTATTAATGCATTAACTAATATGCTAATGAATGCTAAGTAATACGTAATAATGGTTATTTAACTATTATTAAACTGTTAATTAATGCTTAATAATGCATTAACTAACGTTAATTAAGGGACCCTTATTGTAAAATGTTACTGAATCTTTTTGCCTTTTTGTCTTTTGTAATTTCAGCACTTATGTTGAAAAAATTCAATGAAAATATAACTCCCAATTCTGTTTAATTTATAAACTTCTCTCTTTCAAAAAAAGAGCAACAACAACAACCCATAACTATGTTCTACTCTGGTAAAAACACCCCTGCACCGCGGCTTTAGGAGAAAAAGACGCTACAGAGCGGAGTCAGGATGCAACGGCACAGTCAGAAATACTGTACGCGCCAGTCACAATTTGTCCTCCTGCATTTATTGTATTTTTTTTCATAATCATTAGCACTAACTGCAATTCATTTCCGAAGAAAGATTAAGTTTCCACATTGGTTATCTTTTTGCCAAATTTAAAACTGTTCCTCCAGCAGGTTTTTGATGTTTCCCTGTTTCCACACACCTGATTCAAATGAATGGTCGTCATCCAGGTCTGTGCTGAAGCAGAGAAGCATCTAAAACATCTAAAACATCTAAAACAGCTCTGGAGGAGCAGGATGTGAAGCATGTTTGGTTGCATTTTTGACCTTTTCCACTAGATGTCACTCTGTCAAAACAAAACTTATTTAAGATTTGATTTGATTTATTTGATTTGATTTATTTGATTTATTTGATTTATTTGATTTATTCACACTCACACATGTGAATTGGTCTACTGGAGAAGCTTTTAAAAGCTTATGGTAGGAGCCAATGAACATACATACAGTAGGCAGGAATACATACATACACTTACACTTAATACACACAAACAAAACAACATGCACATTATACTAGACTACCACTTACATACAACATATCACGTTACAAACACTTAACATGAAACATTTTCTGATCCCGGAGTGTACGTTTATATATATGAGCTTAACAATTGATTCTTTAACTGCCGTTTAAATCTGGAGATGGACTGTGACTTTTTAAGGCTTTTATCATTCAGCTCATTCCAGATCTGTGTTTCCCCGACACACAACACTCATACTTGTTCCCACAAGTTTACGTTGTTTCCCTATAATAAGGTGTTTATGTCTAGTTTTGTGGGTGTGCAGGGGGCCAACGGAGATTGGGATGAGTTGAGTTAGTCTGGGATTCAAACTTGAGACCACAATATATATTGTACATGCATTATGGAAGTAGTTATATTCTTTGAGGCGAAGAATACCATAGTGGGCAAACAGATGGCGAATAGGTGAATTAAAGGAGCATGAGGCAGGATTGAGGCAGGATTTATGAAAAAAAATTTGTATACGTTTTAAGTTTTCTAGTAATAATGTCAGATGAAGCGTTTCAAACCAAAAAGAATGAGCCCTCTAGCGTATCTCTCCGTTGCCTTGAACAGGCTGTGTGCTGCAAAATGTCCTGCAATTGTGACCGGAATTTCCCGCGCTGTCCTGCGGATGTGACGTCACATGACGCTGCATGCACGTTCTCCCCGTTCTCCCGTGCCGGCTTCACTGTTGGCTGCAGTACCCCCGACGGCCGTCGTGGTGAAGGGTGGCGCTAGAGAGTCTCATTTCTTAAAAGGAGCCTCATGCTCCTTTAAATTCAGTCCAAGAGATGGCACGGATATTTTTTTTCTGTAAAACTTGTAATTTAAGACACAAACAAAAAGTCAAAAAGGGATTTTACAAAATACTGTTTTCACTCTGTTGTGGCTAGGGAAGTTGATTAGAGCATGAGACTTTCCAGAGGGACATAACATTGAAAAGTGTGTTGTTTATTTGCATTAAAGGCACTGAATGCATGAATGGATCTTTTTAAGCTTTTATATTACTCAGGGTGGCGTTTCATAATAAAATAGGAAATATGGATTCTGTTGGGTTTTTATGGAAGAATTATATTATTTTAGTATTGAAGTAGCACATTTATTTTGCCTCCTTTATCCATGTGGGATGCTTTTTAACTCGTCTGGTTGGTGTTGCAAGATCCAAGTGGAGAGAAAACAGCTCGTACGTGTCATTCCCTCTGACCAGCGCTGAAATGTGTGTCGTGTTCTGCAGGATTATGTCCATTGAAAAAAGTGTTATGTGTAATTTTTAAAGCTCCAGCAATGAAACCGTCAACCAGTGAAAATAAACAAAGTCCGGTTTGTTCAGGATCATCAGACACCACACCTTAAAGAGCTTTACAGAAGTTACAACTGATGTTTTACTTTTCATCGGCTTTCCTGAATGCAATGTGGAGCAAGTCATAAAATGACATATTCAAAAAGAAAAATTGCTATAAAGAGGAATGAGAGTGATGCTCAGTGAGTATGGAGTCCGGGGCCCTCTACTAAGGGCTGTCCGGTCTCTGTATGATCGGAGCAGGAGTCTGGTTCTCATTGCCGGCAGTAAGTCAAACTTGTTCCTGGTTCATGTTGGACTCCGGCAGGGCTGCCCTTTGTCACCGGTCCTGTTCATAATTTTTATGGACAGGATTTCTAGGCGCAGCCAGGGGCCGGAGGGGATCCGGTTTGGGAACCTCAGGATTTCATCTCTGCTTTTTGCAGATGATGTTGTCCTGTTGGCTTCATCAGACCGGGACCTCCAGCATGTGCTGGGGCGGTTTGAGGCCGAGTGCGACGCGGCAGGGATGAGAATCAGCACCTCCAAGACCGAGGCCATGGTTCTCCATCGGAAAAGGGTGGTGTTCCTTCTCCGGGTGGGTGGGGAAGTCCTGCCTCAGGTGGAGGAGTTCAAGTATCTCGGGATCTTGTTCACGAGTGAGGGAACAATGGAGCGTGAGATTGACAGACGGATCGGTGCAGCGTCTGCAGTTATGCGGTCGATGTACCGGACCGTCGTGGTGAAGAAGGAGCTGAGTCGAAAGATGAAGCTCTCGATTTACCGGTCAATCTACGCACCTACCCTCACCTATGGTCATGAACTTTGGGTAGTGACCGAAAGGACAAGATCGCGGATACAAGCGGGGAGGGAGGTGTTCCAGGCATGTCCCTCCTTCCTAGGGAAGTGTTCCAGGCATGTCCCTCCTCCCTAGGGAGGTGATCCAGGCATGTCCCTCCTCCCTAGGGAGGAGTTCCAGGCATGTCCCACCGGGAGGAGACCCCGGGGAAGACCCAGGACACGCTGGAGAGACTATGTCTCTCGGCTGGCCTGGGAACGTCTCGGACTCCCCTCGGAAGAGCTGGAGGAAGAGCTGGAGGAAGAGATGGAGGAAGAGATGGAGGAAGAGCTGGAGGAAGAGATGGAAGAAGAGATGGAGGAAGAGCTGGAGGAAGAGATGGAGGAAGAGATGGAGGAAGAGATGGAGGAAGAGCTGGAGGAAGAGCTGGAGGAAGTGATGGAGGAAGAGCTGGAGGAAGAGATGGAGGAAGAGATGGAGGAAGAGATGGAGGAAGAGATGGAGGAAGAGCTGGAGGAAAAGATGGAGGAAGAGATGGAGGAAGAGCTGGAGGAAGAGATGGAGGAAGAGATGGAGGAAGAGATGGAGGAAGAGCTGGAGGAAGAGCTGGAGGAAGAGATGGAGGAAGAGATGGAGGAAGAGATGGAGGAAGAGATGGAGGAAGAGATGGAGGAAGAGATGGAGGAAGAGATGGAGGAAGAGCTGGAGGAAGAGATGGAGGAAGAGCTGGAGGAAGAGCTGGAGGAAGAGATGGAGGAAGAGCTGGATGAAGGGCTGGAGGAAGAGCTGGAGGAAGAGATGGAGGAAGAGCTGGAGGAAGAGCTGGAGGAAGTGTCTGGGGTGAAGGAAGTCTGGGCATCCCTGCTGAGGCTGCTGCCCCCGCAACCCGGGAACGGACAAGCGGAAGAAGATGAGTGAGTGAGTGAGTGAGTGAGCTATAAAGAGGGAGTTTTTAGTACCGAGATGAGTGCATTGTGTTGTGTTTTCAGCTCAGCAACATGTAATGGACCCAAATGGATTTAAGTTTCTCGCATTACGTTGTGAATTAATTTATCAACCACGCTCGATCTTGTAGCGCTGAATGGATTCAGTATTACTAGCAGGTAATTGGGGTGTGGAGCAGCTCATATTTCACACTGTTGTGCTGTATAGTGTTAAATATTATTCCAGAGGAGGTAATTGGGTAATATTGTGCGGCTCATTGTTAACTGATATCTAAAGCCTTTTATGTTTCTTTGCATTTGTGTTTGGGGTGATGAGGAACATCGCTGAGTCCAGGCTAATGAGCTAAATACCTGAGCTTGTTCATGACCGTCAGTATGTTCGTTCATGTTTAGGGGTCTGTGATGAAATAAAGTAAATCAATCTGAAATCTCCTCCAAAGCTCATTGATCAGCTCCCTGCTTAATATATTCAGAGTAGAAACAAAGACCCAGACGGGCCGTTACACCTCGCTGGAAGTCTGTACTCTTACTCTTATTTTATTTTATTTGAGCAACATCCAACAAAGAGAAAAATAGGCTTTTCTTTTTTTATGAACTACTTTTTAACCTCCAGACGGTTGTGAAGAACTGCACGTTGCCCTTAAAGGTGGTAACTTATGGCACTTTTCCACTAGAACCTACTCAGCTCGACTCAACTCGGCCAAGTTTCTTTTCCACTACAATCCAGCACCTGCAGCAGAAGTAGGAGGTTGGAGAAACTGCTGTGACGTATTTGATTGTGTATCTAAACAAAGAAGACAACAAAACTAAAGATGTAGAACCTGGAGGAGATGATAGATGTGCTGCTGGATCTGTGGCTTGTGTTCAATATCAAGTTTAAAAATGAGAGAGAGAGAAGCTTCAAGCGGTGACGCTTTTTAATGTTGTTAGTTTGTCTCGGTGCTGCTGAAAAGTCAGCTGGAGCCGTGAGCAGCTATGAAGAGACAGAGCTCCTGGTAGATCTGGTGGTTCCTTATCCCCGTCTAGATCTTTTTAATTCTCTCCTCAGCACCAGGTTTATGAACATCTGCACCTCAGAGTTGGATCATGAAACAGACTTTTGCTGTAGAATAAAATGAATGTTAGTGTGGCTCCGTCTAATTCCCGGTAAAAGCACATTAAGCTATGGTTCTGAGCATGTAGTTGACGCGTACTTCAAATAAAAGTCACAGTCTGTGTTCTTCTTTCAAAAGTTTAGTGAAAAACTTTTCTTTCAACAACAAAAACAAAAAAAACTGTGCGATTATATGAAAAACAATATTCCCGTGCAAGCAGGGTCAAAAACTAGTGTGCTCTCTCGGTTCCAAAGCTTCACAAAAAAAAAACAGTAATGCACGTACATCACGTGACATATATGCAACCAATGAGAAAGCTGCAGTTATTAATATTATTAGGCAAACACCTTGCGAACTGATATTAAACTGCATATTATTCGAAATAAACTTAATCAAATATTCTAAAACCTAAATTATCAATCCCCTTCTATACATGACAAATGGCTCTAACAATGAACAAGAAGCCGTCGGAGTCTCTTTCTCTGATGTCACATCCTGACTCAGACGTCTGACTCCAACCCCCCGACCAATCGGTGGCCTGTAGTGTGATGATGTCAGAAACAGCCGACTCAGCAGCTTAGAACCTCGGCAGAATAGTTACAGAAAAATATCTACTCGGCACGTTAGACCCCTAGTGGGAAAGAACCAAACCGAGGCGAGGGGAGTCGGGCTGTGTAGGTACTGGTGGAAAAACACCATTAGTTGCTCCATTAACCTTCTGGATCATTTTAAATGTCAGAAGACGTTCACAAACATCTGACAGAAGTCAATCAGGAGAACAGAGAAGAGCCTTTCGCAGCATCATTGTAGAGGACCACGAGTAAACTACCTGTCCGGCAGAGCCGTCTGGGAGATTTGCGAGGCCCTGTGCGAAATGGCGGGGGGGGCCCTTGGGTTTTTCGGGTCGGATCGGATGTCTATATACGCAATTTTAACTCTCCAATTAGCAAAATACTGGATACCTTCCCCTGACTCATCATCATCTCTTGCCTCGACGCGGGGCCCCATGGCTGCTTGAGACCCGGTCAGATCGGTGATTTTTGTAACAAATTTATCGAACAAGCCTTTCAGAGAGGCATTAAACTCTTCCATTTTCTTTAGTTTTTTTCTTTTTTCATTCCCTGATGAAAATTTCCTGAATCTGTCTCGTTCTCTCGACATTGTGTGACAGTTTGTTCCAACTCCACCGTCTGGATCAGAGCAGCTTGTGTCTGCGCTTGGTCTGATCAGTTGTATTGAACAACAGACATGCGCATCATTGCACATATATTTATTGATATGCACAGACTAGTACACATTTAGGTCTGTAATGGAACGTGACTGTTGATATTTGTAAGGGAAAAAAGAAAAAAGAAAATGAAAAAAAAAAATTTTTGAAAAAAAAAAAACGGCCCATAGCGCGAGGCCCCGTGCGGTTGCACGGTTCGCACACCCCTTGCGGCGGCCCTGCTGTCCGGTATCAGACACCTGTCAGATAATAACCAAGATCCTGTTTGAATTAACAGCTTGATTCTCTGGTTCGAGATAAAAGAAGAAACTTGTCTGATCTGCAGACGTTTTGGAAAGGCTCTCCAGCAGAAACCAAGAGAGCTTTAAGTTCAGTTCACGCGATCTGTCGCAGATACACTTTCAGCTGCCGCGGTCCTCGACTCTAATGCGTCTCCTCTGAAAGCTAAGAGAAAGGCGGGAGCACCAGTGTTGGCTTTGCTGATCTTCTTTCTGGCAACAAAATGCAATATTGTTAATGTTTTGAAGGGGTGGGGACGGGGGATGAGAGCAGGAAGAGGGGAGGGACATCTGGGGATAGGGAATGCAAAAAGTCATTTTAATTCTTATTAAAACATCAGTTTCATTTTCATTTGAAGGAATATTTGATGACTTTTAGGAAGAATCTTGCAGCTGCCGTGGTCTCTCAACTCTGCTACCGACATAACGCACCCGGGTGGACTGGATTCCAGCTGCATATATCGCTTACGGCGCAATGTCACTAATTATCAACGATGAAACCAGCTTGCCGAGCTATAGAGCACTCCATGGCAGAGGTGATGAACAGACTCAAGGAAGTAATGAAAGTAAAATGAAAGTAAGACTCATTTTACAAAAGTGGCCACTTTACTGATTCCTTTTCTCTTTTCTTCTTCTTTTTTTTTTATTTTGTAATGCTGTTAGATTAATACCTCGACTCCGATCCAAATCTCCACTCTGAAAGTTAAGAGATTTCTTTTTTTTAATGATTATTATTATAATTATTAGAGTGATAAGTGGTTCCCAGCGAGGCCTCGTTGAAGCGTATCCAGATGAGAAAGCCGGTCCGTGGAGATTAGAACAGACAACGGGAAAGGTCAAGGGTATCTTAGTCTCCACAAATCCAGGGTCTGATATCAGTTTGAAATTAATTGACTGTTTCAGCGTTTGGGGAGTTCAGAAACAGATGAATGGAGATGTTTCTGCTCCAGCTCTGTTCAACAGCAAGTGAACCGAGACAAGAAAACATCATTCTGAAAGGGTTTAAGTAAGGGATAACCAGAGTTGGGACTAACGCGTTATTTAGTAATGCGTTACAGTAACGCCGTTAGTTTTGCGGTAACTAATACTCTAACGCATTACTTTTTAAATTCAGTAACGCAGTTACCGTTACCAAAGGTGCGTTACTCCGTTATTTCTGTCTACAGTGAAGCCTTTTTTCTCCCGCACGCGGAGACCAGAGGAAACGGAGTGTGTGTGTGTGTGTGCTTTCAGAAACAACACGGTCATGGTGAGACCGCGGTGAAGTTAGTTTTACATTGGATATTCGTTGGCTATTGGACAGAAATGCCCCCAGAGCGAATGTCTGTTGAATATCCAACATAAAACTAACTTCACTGCGGTCATGGAGAGCTGAGAGACGGCGAGTTTCTCAACATGGAGATCTTGGGCCTCATTTAAAATGGAGTGCGTAGGAGTCATACTAAAAGTGCACGTACACTCAAAAGCCGAAAATGCCGTGCGCAAAAAAAAATCCGGATCAATAAAACCATGTGCACGCAGACTTCCACGCAGTCCAGCTGGAAGGTTGCGTAGCTCCCCCTCCTCCTCTCCCGTCTCCCCTCAGAGCTGCTCAGGGCGGGTTTATGGTTCTGCGTTACACCAACGCAGAGCCTACGGCTTAGGTGTGCGTCACCGTGTACCCTACGCCGTAGGCTCTGCGTCGTTTTAACGCGGGACCATAATTTAGGCTTACACCCGCAACTAAAGGTTTCGCGCGCGTAAAACTCATTATATGAAAAAAAATCTGTGTCCCTTTAGGGAAGAAATGAGGGGCTCCGTGGGGCTCCCTAAACGCAGCCCCTCATTTGTTCTGTCCTCAAGCGGTGGAGGAGGTTCCCGGCGTGTCCTGCACCGCGGCTGCAGCTCCAGCAGCAGCAGCAGCAGCTCCAGCAGCACCAGAGTCCTGACTGACTGAGCTTCACACACAGACGGACACGATCAGCGCTATATTATTTTATTTTATTATTTTATTATTTTAAGTCTGATATATGTTGGGATGTGTGATGACATTATTAAGAGTATGGCATGAATCTGGCTTCATTTCACCACCTCACAGCCTGCGTCGCCAGTTCCCCGTGTCTTAAAGGTGACCTATTATGGCATTTAATGTATATTTTAAACAGGCCTTGAATGTCTTAAAAACAATCTAAAGCTTGTTTTTTCTACATAAATCATAAATCCAGCCTGTGGGCCATGTCACTAGTTTTACCGCTTCTAACCTCTTTTTCTGCGCCTCATTTTAGGGAAGGGGGGGGTATGATAATGAGGCTCTGTGCTGATTGGCTCCCTGAATGACGTGTAGCAGGGGAGGAGAATAAACCTGCTCCGCCAGAGCAGCCCGAGCCTGTAAATTATCACAACACTGAATTTTCACAAATGGAAACTTTATTGTTAAAAAAATAAAATATGAGTTGTATATAAATAACATTTATGCACTATTTCAGCCGGATCTGCCCGGCGGATGCTGAACGCTGGGCGCGGAGCCACGTAGGGCACCCAGCAGCGCCGCGGAGCCATGCTGGGCGCCCGGCGTGGCTCCGAGGCGCATCGCCCGTTACCAGGGATCAAACCGACAGATTTCGCTGAAAATCTCGGAGAGTGAAGCTGGTCCAGCCTGGGACAGACCCCCGAGGACCCAGCTCTCACCCTGGATGATTTAACCTGGATCCGCTCCGCCGCGGCGCCGCGTCCGACTGGCTCAATGAAAGGACCGCTCCAGCTCCGTAGAGAGCTGGTTGTGGGCGTGGTTTCAGCAGCGGAGGCTGAACCTATGGAAATCTGCTCCTGTCGTAACGTAACGACGGGAGCAGATTCTAATCGGCTCAAAAAAAACCACGTGACACTGGGGGACTCAGCAGGGCGGGGGTCAGAGAGCTTGCAGAAATTCATGGTATTTTGTCTCCCCTGTGCTGGCAGGCTGAGGGGAGACCACTTTATATATGTTAAAACAAGAAAAAACGTGTTTTTCATAATAGGTCACCTTTAAGTAAATTCTTACGGGAGGGTCCGGGTTGCCGTAAAGATAAGCAGATTTTTCGGTTAGTTTTTTCTTTTTAGATCCGAGGATTTGCGTAGAAGGTGGCTTCCGCAACTTTCAGGCGCTTTTTCTGCGCAAGCAAGCTTTATAGATGAGGCCCCTGGTCATTACAGTAATCCCTGGTTTTTCGCAGCGGTTACGTTCCAAAAAGAACCTGTGGTAAGTGAAATTCTTTTTAAAATTAAAAAGACTTCAAATTGCGGAGATCAGCACCGCCTCCACTGCTCTTCTGAGCCGCTGCATCCAGACCCTGTAGCGTCTTTTTCTCCTAAAGCCGCGGTGCAGGTGGGTTTTTTCGAGAGAAGAAAATAGTTATAGGTCGTTTTGTCGCTGTTTTTTCTTCTGGGCAAAAAGATTCTTATAAACCGACGCCACCATTGGTTATATCTGAGACTGTAATGAACGATTCATCAAAGGTCCCGTTCTTTAGTTGCTGCTGAAGCTCATTGGCCGTTCTCAGCTTGTTGCTAAGCAACCAACGTTATTGACACAGGAAGTGAAGAAGCGGGGAGTCTGTCTTTAGCCAATCAGAATGCAGAACACAAGGCACAATGTAAATCCATACAGAACCTGCTGAAATGAAGGCTAGAGGGGATTAATGGGAGCATTTAAAAAAATGTTTTTATTTAAAGTAACTAAATAGTTACTAAATAGTTACTTTTCATAGTAACGCATTACTTTTTGGTAACTGAGTTACTAACTGAGTTACGTTTTTAATGAAGTAACTAGTAACGGTAACTAGTTACTATTTTTCAGTAACTAGCACAACACTGGGGATAACGCCCGACGAGGTGGACATTATCATAAATATATATAGACGACACTGGGGGTTTGCCTCCGCGAAGTCCATATATTTATGTTAAAGTACACTATCCCGCTTATACCACGGTCACTTACCAAAAAACATAAATATTAAAGTTATTCATGCTTTAATGTGTTTTCATTTGAAATCATTAGTTTTATAAAAAGCCACAGCTGAGAGACTATTTAATCTCTCGTCTGCAGCCGTTGGAACCTGGTAAGTTACAAAGTTTGTTAACAAGCACTAACTCAGTTTCCTTGGTAACACCTGAGGGTCTGACTAATACCTGGAACAATCACTACCGTCCCATAAGGTCCTTAATGGACACAGTGTTGATTCTCCAGGAACTAGGACGGACCGGAGATACGACTCAGCAACGGGAGATATTCTATTCCGCTCAGCTATTTTCTTTTCTCTCCTCTTCTGCATCCCAGTCATCAAAATTGTTAAATTCACCAAATAAATTAAAAGAAATGACAAAATCATTCATGTGTCCGTCCTGCAGTAGCCGGCTCTTCTTCTCTGAATCTCCGTTGCCGTGGTTACCACCTGGCAGTTGATCCAGTAATGATATTAAAGATATCAGGCAATTTGACCAAACTTGTTTTCTAGGTGTAGATTATCACTTTTAATGTACACCTGCCAGCTAATCAGAATTGAGTATTCACACAGACCGTGGTACAACACACTTTATGACTCTGGGGATAAAACCTTGTTTTGTTTTTTGTTTGTTAAGTGTTTTTTTGTAAGTTAAGAGAATGCTTTAAAGGAGACCTATTATGGCATTTAATGTATATTTTAAACAGGCCTTGAACGTCTTAAAAACAATCAAAAGCTTGTTTTTTCTACATAAATCCGAAATTCAGCCTGTGGGCCATGTCTCTACCGCTTCTAACCTCCTTCTCTATGAGGGATTCTGAGTGGGCGGGGCTATGATAAAGAGGCTCTGTGCTGATTGGCTGCCTGATGCGATCGAACTTCAGCGACAAAATAAATTCCATTGCTTTATTTTCTATTGGACTGTCCTAACTGGCCACGAGTTTAACGGTTTCAGTGTGGACAGAGAGAGTTTAACGGTTTCAGTGTGGACAGAGAGCGTCCGATGTCACGCAGCTCGACGCGATAGTCGGACACTTGCATTCAGTTACACGGTGTAAACGGATCTTAAAGCCTGATTTACGGTTCTGCGTTAAATCGTCCCGTACCCTACGCCGTAGGCTCTGCGTTGGTGTAACGCGGAACCATAAATCAGCCTTTAGTTCCCTGAAGAGGGAACGGGTCACCTCGTCTTCACACTAATTCACACAGGAAGATTTAATTGAATTCTAAACAGGTACACCACAGTTCTTTACTCCGATTCCTCATCATTTCATTTCGTAGGTTACAAGACAAATTAATCATGTTCATGAATCATGAATCACAACACTGAATTTTCACAAATGGCAACTTTATTGTTAAAAAAAATAAAATAACATAAGTTGTATATAAATAACATGTATGCACTATTGCTGGCTCAAGGAAGGACTGTGCGTCTTCTGAATGTGTCGTTGAACAGATTCAGGTGCTTGGAAGATCTGAAACCATAAACAGAAGAAAAAAGTATTACGGTACTAATAGAGCTCCGTAACACGGAGTAACACCGGAGCTAAGCTAAATACTTAGCTAAATACTTACCCCGTGCAAAGATCATACTTGTAGACAAATATAAATAACATAAAAAAATAACGTTCTTACCGCTGACTCTTGTGCAGTTGCCGGGTCCGTACTGTTGGTACTGATCCTTTTATGAGGGTAAATGTCGATGCAAAACCTCATTTTTACTGTCCCTCGTTGTGGAAACAGCCACCGCTGCTGAACAATGGCGGAAGCTCCGGCCCGCGGAGTTAGTTGTGGGCGTGGTTTCAGCAGCGGAGGAGACCGAGGCGTGGTTTGCATTTTGGTTACGTAACGAAAATGCACAAATCTGAACGGCTCGTAAAAGTCACATGACACTGGACGGCTCATCCGGGCGGCTGTACAGACACTGCAGAATTTAGTTGCTTTCCTCCTTCTCTGAGTTGGCAGGGTGAGGGGAGACCACTTTATATATGTTAAAGCAAGAAAAAACCTGTTTTTCATAATAGGTCCCCTTTAATATATCAATGCATTTAAATTCTGTATTGTGTACTGAATAAGACAATGGGCCATAATCCAAGATGATCAAACGAGGTCCTATCCATCATAAAGTATCCCAACTTGCCAGCATTTTTCTCCATCATAACGTCATCTAACTGCAAATAAAACCATTTTCTGTGGCAATAAGTTGCAAAAAGCTATAAAACTGTGACACGCTGTGTTGTTGTTACTGGACGAATGGCTGGGCTCCAGGGCCCGGCCTACCGGGCGGATTTCACCGCCACTTCTTTCTCACAACCTCCATTGTTGCAGGTGCAAAAAACTAGCAGCACAATAAATGGGACCGGTGCCCTTTCCATGGCAACTCCTACAGTTTCACTGCCTTCACATCCATGTGATCCCGCCGCTCACAAATGCCACGGTTAATTAGCCACGGTGCGCTACACACTGTCATCCTGACCTGAGACGTACACCCTTCACTTCTCTGTTGGGCAGAAAAATGAAGGCTGCACTCTCCTCATAATGATCACAGCTCATGTTTTACCACAGAAATGGTGGATTTTATGATTTTTCTCAATGTCAGCGTGTATCACCAAGTGCTATTAAAGTCATTTCACATGCACCATCTGCAGTCTGACTAGGCCTTCTTCTTTGGGAGCGTGTGCAGAGAAATGAAAGTGTAATCTCTGGATGAAATAGCCGGAGTGCAGTTTAACCAGAAACTGATGAAATTGCCCCCGAACCACGATCAAAATTCAGATTTTTGTATGTGTAGAATAGATGACTGGAACTGGCTTCTCCCATAAAATTCGGTCGGACCAGAAACCACAGGAGGAAAAGTTCACTCTGTGCAGAGTCTGGGTAACTTTCACCAGATTCAGTTAATGCAGGGGGGTCAAATGTGCGGCCCGAGAGAGATTTTCATGCGGCCCGCGAGAAGTTTCCAACGCAAAAAAACAAAATGTTAATTTACTAAAAAGGAAGGCATAAAATAATTGCCATGAATCGCAGCATATCCGATAATATATTTCTTCTACAAATCCATCGTTATTCCACAAAGAGAGCAGTTTTCAACATTTTTTTTTGTTTTCTAGAATGCATTTGCCGAATTTATTTCTTTGTAGACGGTCCTTTATTTTTATTAACTGACTATTATTATATATTTTTGCAGGAAAAATATCACTGCCAAAAAAGATGATAGAAGATATTTATTCGGAGAATTTCAGTTTTGAATACGAGGATAGTGACAAAGTAAAACAGTTAAAAAAGAAGTGCTGACTTTTTCGGCACACTGGCGTAAATATCCGCGCCAATTTTTAAAAATAAATACACTTAATTGTACTGGAAAAATCTCTAAATCACAAAGAAACACTCTCGGATGTAATAAGAAAGATTTTGCTTTTAATTACATTTCCTATAAAAAAGCGAAATATAAAAAAAACATACTTGTTTCTGTTTATCTTTGTAAAATGATATTAAAAGTATTTTACATAATTTGAAAAAAAACGATAAATTTCAAGAAAAGATCTCAACCTTTCCCCGACCCTGCACCCCAACCTGGGGCTTGCTGATTGGGCCGGAGCTTCAGGAGCTGCATGCTGGCCTGCGGTCCTCACCCCTGGTCATACCGTTGCTGCTTCCACCTGCCTGCTGTGCTGCTGCCGTCCCTGACTCCCCAGTCTGGCCCTCGGCAGGAGGGTCCCCCCTTATGATCCAGGTCCTGGATCATAAAACTTTTGTTGTATTAGACGCTATATAAATAAAATTGAATTGAATTGAATTTAAGGAGCCATGCTGGGGGAGTCGTCCTGCGCTTGCAACGTGTTGATCATCACAAAGCTTTTTAACAACATGTGACCAGCTAACAGATGTGAAAGTCAGATTAGGTATAAATACAACAGTACTCAAAATGAATATCTTCAGCAACTAAAATGTTCCATTACTTTTATCAGCTTAAATTGATTTATAGACATCCACTTTTTGAATTTCAGACCTACGGCAAACACATTCATCAAAGTTTTAGGACAGTAGAGTTTTTACCATGATATTATAGCGATAATTCCTCTCATAACATTTACACTATGCTACGGCACTGATGATATTGAGTAATGAAGTGTTTCTTTGGTGGTGGAAACACGTTTTAAGTGCGTGCAACAGCCCAGCCAGGTTCTCTGACGGGGAAGGATCAGGTCACTCTTCTTTCTGAGCTCTGCCTTTGTGCAGGAAGTCGTTCGGCATTCTGAAGATCCTGAAGAAATATATTTTACATAATTAAAGTGTAAACCAAGTGCATATTTCCGTTAAAATTAACTAAACTGATATTGGATTAGATAACAATAGTAAAAAAAAAGAATAAAAAAAAAAAAATGCATCGTTTTTGTTATTTTGAGCGTGCGAGAAAAAAATTGGTAAAATCCGGCCCGGCCAAGCAAAATGAGTTTGACACCCCTGAGTTAATGCTTGTTGTCGCTAAACAAACCAAAACCCTGCAACAACCCTGGGAAGGCCGTCGGTCATGGAGAGCATATGGGAGGCATTCGTTCAGTGGATGTAGTTTTATTTCACCGGCGTCTCTCTGTGTTCTTGCTACGGAAATCAATAAAGCTATATTCAGTTGAGAGTTACCGACTGGTGAGCTGCTTTTAGCTTCTTCTTCAACAGGAGAGGGCAAAGGTTCCTTTTGTGAAGAGAGCCCCCTTTCCCCGGCACGGCCACCGAGCGAGAGAAAAGACAGAGAGTACGCCAGGGAAATGGCTCTGTCATCTATAATTAGAAACAATTCTTCTTAGCTGGACTGTTATCTCCCTCACCTACTGTAGAGTAAAGGCAGGGAGGATTTTTAACCTTTAAGTTTCTCTCACCTCTTAAGCATACAGGCAAACACAAAGTAACCGCCGCGTTCAGGCAACTGTGAGCGTTCGGTGATAAAAAGAGGTGTCGCAATGATGTTTGAGAAAAGGGAGATTATTACAAAATCCCCGGCCTTTTTTCTTCATATCCTGTAGTCTCAATGTTGAGCAAAACTCTTGTGACAAAGGCTCGACTGTCTGAGCCGTCAGCGCTGGTTAAATGAAACATCAAGGCACCTCTCTGCCTCCATCTGATTAAAAATGGATTAATCAAGTTTGGTGAGGGGCAGAACAGTGTAGAGATTCAATTTATCACCCCAACCTATTTAAAATGTAATTACATCACAGGCGTTGATAGATTTGAACAAGGCGCAAAGGTTTTTAGATGTTTCAAATTAGCAGAGCCCCACCACTGCGGCTTCATCCACTTTGTTAAAGGCTGGCGACGGCATCGACGTTCTTGTCAGGCGAGTGCCCAACGGACTTAGAGGCGGAAAATAAAAGCAGGGGGAAGTTGAACATATCCATCCGTCTTACACGGTATGTGAGAATTAACTTCCATTTTAATGGTAGCTAGTGTATGTAAAGGTCTTTTAGGGTCTTTTAAGGCAGAGCTCTCTGTTCTCAGGGCCTGATTTACTAAAGGTTTGCGTGCGTAAAAACGTGTGCAAACTTGACATCACCAGCAAAGCAATGTGCAAGTTGATCTACTAACAGCGTGCAAAGAGGACTGCGTCTCTCAAATTAGCAAAATAGCACACGCTGTTCATTTAGTACTTTTGCCCTGATGAATAATCAACATGGGGCGTACCCGGCAGAAATCACTAAATACTGGGAGGGGAAGATGCAAAAAGATTCATTTACCACACGCAATGAGATTTACCAAGCCTGAAAGTTATTGCGGGGATTGTGATTGCGTCTGTATTTAATACGTTGGAAAGGAAGGTGCTAATCTGCTGCTGCTGTTATTGTGGCAAGGAGGCGACATCCAAAATCAAAGAATACGCAGAGAGAGAGTCTTTATTCTGCTGCATGCTATTTTAAAAATGGTTGCACAAGTTTTATTAAAGGCCACTTTTTCTTTAGTTCTGCCACCTTCTTTTAACCTCATCTGCCGTTCTTTTTGTCTTATAACTGCATTTATTCCATCGCAGATTTTCTCCCATATTGCGTTTCTTTTGGTAATGTTTAAATTTCTTTGCTGTAGTTCATGAATGTGTTTATTTGCCTCTTCCACTAATATCTCTAACTCCAACTCGTCAAATTTCATTTTGCACTTGCGACTATCCTGCTTTCCATCCAGACTCTCCATGGCGCAAACCGTAAGACACGCAACACCTCATTTAAATACTGCGGTTTGCACCTGTTATCAATTGCGCACGCAATCTTAGTTGATCACCCGCAAAACACACAACAGCAGCACGTGCAAACTTTTTCAGTGCACACGCAATTTAGTACTCTTTATTTAGGATCTTAGTAAATCAGGCCCTCAGAGTGCAGGTTTACTCGTAGTTCCTAGAGTATCCAAATGTAGATTTGGAGGGTGGGCGTTCTGCTATCAGGCACCATTACTTTGGAACCAACTTCCAATCTGGGTTAAGGAGGCTGACACCACCTCCACCTTTAAAACTAAACTTAAAACCTTTCTGTTTAGTAAAGCCTATAGTTAGTGTTTAGTAAACCTCTAGCTGGTGTTGGTAAATCTCTAGGTAGTGTAATCTCTAGTGTGTTAGAGTCACTCCTGTAGTTTCTTGTGCTGGCCCCCCCTTTTCTTCTCTTTTTCTCTTTTGTACATGGTGCAGCATCCTCTGCCGGTGGCGAAGAGCATCTCTGAATGCAAAACACCGGATCCTGCAGCGTGGGAGTGAGAGGGGCAGGGTAACGGCCCGGGCAGGCCGGGGAGAAGGTTCGTCCCTCAAGACTCCTCTCCCTGGCCCTGCCCCTTCTCAACCTTTCCCCGACTCTAAACCTAACCTGGGACTTGCTGATTGGGCCGGAGCTTCGGGAGCTGCGTGCTGGCCTGCGGTCCCCACCCCGGGCCGTTGCTGCTTCCACCTGCCTGCTGTGCTGTTGACGTCCCCGACACCCAGTCTGGCCCTCGGCAGGAGGGTCCCCCCTTATGATCCTGGTCCTAGAAACCATCCTAAAGGGGAGTTTTTCCTTAAGGTTTTTCTCCCACTAGGGGAGTTTTTACCTGCCATTGTTTATGTAATAATTGCTCGGGGGTTTATGTTCTGTGTAGCCCAGGTTCTTAAGTGACATCCCTTTAATATGAAGATTTTCCCTGTCAAATAATTTGGTTTAATTTTGAATTAAAGAATTCATTAAAATCGTTAAAACAATTAATTTTTATTTTGAAATAAATAAATAATTATTTATATACACCAAAAATGATTAAATGGGGTTAAAAACGTGTTTATAATGGTGAAGGATAAATATATTTGGTTGATTGGCCACGTAATTCTACTTCCTGTCACTACTTCCGGTTTCGCGGACATTTTTTCACGCTGCTGCCTCGTGTAAGGTTGAGAGATTTTGTGATAAAATCTGTTGCAATCAACTAGAGCAGCGAGAGAGACTGGATGATTTTGCCCATCTGGCGACCTGAATTAAAGTGCATTTATGCCTTGACTCAATGGTCAGGTTTTTGGTGACATCGTTTTAAGAGGTTGAAACTACTTCCAACCATCCCCTGGAACACCCCCGGCTGGGTGTGTGTGAGGTTCCTGATTCCCAGATCCAGAGATTGCTTCCAGATCCGATAAGAGTCCCAGTGTAAACTGGGTGGCGAGCCGCATCGAACCACTGGTGTTGAATTTCCAGGATTTCCTGAATCCCCCTTTCTGTCGGACTGTGTGGTAGGATAAGCATCCACACTGATACACTGACACTGAGAGAAGAAAACAAGGGCCCCAACACTAACTTTGGGAAAAGAGGGTTTTTGTTTGTTTTTGCCGGCTTTATTATTTTAGTTTGTTATTTTCATTGAATGTTCTTTTTGGAATAAATTGTTATATTTTCATTGTGTTGTCTGTTTGTAGTAGCAAGTGCCACAAAACAAAAACAAGGTAAAATATCAGCAAACTATTGTTGCTTTTATTATTAGTAAACAAAAATAAGGGCTCTTTAAAACCTTAAGTCTTCTGTTATTGGTCCAACTATTATTATTTATTATTACCTACCTGTGCTCTGTTATTATACCTTAACAAGGGTTACAGATTTGGCGAGCCAGCCAGGAGAGCCCGTTGAGTGTCTAATTGTTACCAATTTTTGTTTTTTGTGTGCAAGCTACTACAGTTGAAATTAGGTTAACCAAGTACGGCAAAATGGAAATTGTAAAGCAAGAATCAGTTGAAATTCCCTGCTCAGTCGTGGTTAGTGGGTTAACTGAAACAGAGGGTGATGATGAAGTATCTGTGTACCTCCAGAAATATGGTTCAATTAAACGCTATATACGCATAGATGATCCTGAATCAGATTTCCACAGACACATCATTGTTGAGTTTACACATGGTGCTGCCATGAAATCAATAGAGCCCCTTTTGCCTTTGAAGTTTCAAAACCCCACCCAGGCTGACATTGTGTATGAAGTGAAGAGTTTGGCTAGTGTTTACACACTAGATGCCCGAAACAGGGCTACCAAAGCATACATGGAACAGCTGTGTGACATTGCCAGACTGAGTGGAACTTCTGTAGAGCAAATGTTGAAAGAAGAATTGGGAAATATTCCTTTGAGTACAGCCACCAAAATGTCCCATTCTCGTCAGTCTTGTCAAGAACCTCCACTAGAGCTGAGCCCACTTTCCCAAACAGAGCTACTCGACCAGGAAAGTGTCTCACCCCCTCCGCGCCCTCACTCTGTGGAACCTTCTGGTCCCACATCTTGGAAAACTCACGATGTAGTTCACCCCTCTTCGAACTTCACTAAAAACCTGACCGATTTAACCATGCCGCCGACTCCACTAGTCGTTGATAGTGGCACGACCCAGACCACAGTCGACATAAATCCGGCCAACATTCAACGAGTGGTGGTTGAACACCTTGTGCGTAGTAGTGAAAGCCCATCACAGCTTACTACACCAGGTAGACTTCGAGCTTTCTCAGGGAAATACCCACGTCCCAATAACGAAGCAGATTACGACGCATGGCGTACTAGTGTTGAAGTCCTCATAAAAGACCCCTCCGTTTCCGACTCACACTGCACGCACCGCATCCTTGACAGTCTCCTCCCTCCTGCTTCTGAGATGACTAAGCATCTGAGCCCACAGGCTAAACCTTCGGCCTATCTTGAACTACTTGACTCCGCCTATGGAACAGTTGAGGATGGCGATGAACTCTATGCTAGGTTCATGAGTACGCTGCAAAATGATGGGGAAAAGCCATCCACTTTTCTGCAGAGGTTGCATGTAGCACTGAGCACGACTATGAGACGCGGTGGTGTGTCCTCTCATGACTTTGACCAGCAGCTTTTAAAGCAGTTCTGCCGCGGTTGCTGGGAAAATGCCCTAATAGTTGACCTACAGCTTGAACAAAAGAAGAGGAACCCACCATCCTTTGCAGAATTATTGCTACTGCTAAGGACAGAAGAGGATAGACAGGCTGCGAAAATTAGTCGTATGAAGCAGCATTTGGGCACCGCCAAGCCTGCCTATAGTGCCAGTAAACAGCGTGTCATGTCTCATCTACAAATGGCACATGCCACAACTGATTCTGATTATAGCACTGAAGTTGACATGCTTAAGAAACAGCTAGCAGACATTAGTACCCAGCTTAGCAGAATGACAGCTGAGGGCCAAAGACAGAAACAACCTAAACAGAAAGCAAAGTCCTTTGATTCCAGTGCAAAAGCCCAAGCCCACTTTGTAGAAAAGAAAGAAACAACTCAGCAGAGCCCCGCTGCGAAAATGAGAAACAGACCACGCCCTTGGTACTGCTTCCAGTGTGGGGAGGATGGTCACATCGTCTCAGTTTGTGACAATGAGCCAAATCCTTCCCTCGTAGCAGCAAAGAAAAAACAGTTGAGAGAAAGACATGCTGCATGGGAGGCCTCTAATTCCCTTGGCAATAAAGTGCATTTAAACTGATGTCAGCTCCCATGGAGGGACACATGGGAGTGACACCTGACAAATCCAGTCCCCAAACTGAAAAAACTGCCTTGAAGAGAGCTCAAAATAATAAAAAATCCATTACACTTCCTCGTGGCCTTGTGGGAACTAAAACCACAGCTCAGGTAATTATTGCGGGAAAAGACACTAGTTGTCTTTTAGATACGGGTTCGCAGGTAACCACTGTACCCCAGTCTTTTTATGAGCAACACCTTACCGATCTGACCATCCATCCAATAGATGATCTCCTTGACGTGGAGGGTGCCAATGGCCAATCAGTCCCCTACTTAGGATACATTGAGCTCTCTGTTACGTTCCTTAAAGACTTGATAGGGACTGACATTGAGGTCCACACTTTGGCCTTGGTCATTCCTCACCTCCGCGCTGCAGCTTATGAACAGGTGCTTATAGGCACCAATACTCTTGATGCCCTTTATGCTGACTTTCGAGCTGACCCGAACCGCTCCACCTTCCAGCCGTTGCCTAATGGCTACAGGGCTGTCCTCAAAATCCTTGAAATGCGTCAGAAAAGCTCCATCAGCAGTAGCTTTGGCTGGGCGAAGATGGTTGGGAAGACACCTGAGGTTGTCCCGGCAGGACAGACAGTCATCCTTGAAGGAATGGCTAATCTCTCTGGTACTCATTCGAGAAGTATGTCGTTATTGAACAGCCATCAGCCTCTTCCTTACCTAACGGTCTCCTGGTCTCAGCTAGCTTGGTTAGCTTGCCAAGGAAACAACCTTGCCACCTACCTGTTGTGTTGAAAAATGAAACACAACATGACATCATCATTCCGCCCAAGACAATATTGGCAAATGTTAATGCTGTCGTGCGAGTGCTACACAAAGAACAAACCGTAAAGGAACCAAAACCCCCCGACATGCAAAGAGAGTTCCCTCAAATGACAAAGCTGAGCTTTGATTTTGGAGACTCACCCTTACCCCCCGAATGGAAAGAACGGGTAACAGACATATTGAACTCCATGCCAGATGTCTTCTCCCAACATGACCTGGATTTTGGACATACAGACAAAGTCAAACACCGAATCAAGCTCAGTGACGAAACGCCCTTTAAGTACAGACCACGTCCGATACATCCCCATGATGTAGATGCAGTGAGAAAACACCTTCAGGAGCTCCTTGATTCAGGGGTTATACGGGAGTCCGAGTCCCCATTTGCTTCTCCTATCGTTGTTGTCAGGAAAAAGGATGGCTCTGTTCGTCTTTGCATAGACTTCAGAAAGCTAAACCTTCAGACGATCAAAGACGCGTATGCCCTCCCGAAACTCGAAGAGGCATTCTCTGCTCTTGCTGGTTCAAAGTGGTTCTCCGTTCTGGACCTTAAATCAGGGTACTACCAGATCGAAATGGAGGAATCAGACAAACAGAAGACAGCATTTGTTTGCCCACTTGGATTTTGGGAATTCCATAGGATGCCCCAGGGTATTACAAATGCGCCGTCAACATTTCAACGATTGATGGAGAAGTGTGTTGGAGAGATGAACCTAAAAGAGGTTTTAGTATTCATTGACGACCTGATTATCTTCTCATCTTCTTTGGAGGAGCATGAACAGCGTCTGAAGCGTGTCTTACAGCGACTGAGGGAGTACGGACTGAAGTTGGCACCAGAGAAATGTAAATTCTTCCAGACTTCTGTCAGGTATCTTGGCCATGTGGTTTCTGAAAAGGGTGTGGAAACTGACCCGGAAAAAGTAAAAGCTCTGACAACTTGGCCTGTCCCCACCAACCTAAAGGAACTCCAGTCGTTCTTAGGTTTCGCTGGATATTACCGGAGGTTCATTCAGGGGTACTCTCATGTCATCAAGCCCCTTACTGAATTAACCTCTGGTTATCCCCCCCTCAGGAAAGGAAGCAAAAAATCTAAGAAAGTCACAAGTCAAGAGTATCACAACCCAAAAGATCCTTTTGATAAAAGGTGGACACCTCAATGTCAGGAAGCGTTCGACCTGATAATTCAAAAGTTGACTTCAGCTCCAGTCTTGGGTTTCGCAGACCCCCAGCTCCCGTATGTTCTACATACAGATGCCAGCACCCTCGGAGTTGGGGCTGCGCTGTACCAGGTTCAGGATGGCCAACCAAGAGTCATAGCGTTTGCTAGCCGAGGGCTTTCAAAGAGCGAGAGGAAGTACCCTGCCCATAAGCTTGAATTTCTGGCCCTTAAGTGGGCAGTTACAGAGAAATTCTCTGATTATTTATATGGCACGGACTTCACTGTGGTTACTGATAGTAACCCGCTGACTTACCTCTTAACCTCAGCAAAGCTAGACGCAACAGGTTACCGGTGGCTATCCAGCTTGTCGACTTTCTCCTTCCGACTTCAATACAGGGCTGGGAAGCGAAACTTGGACGCTGATGCTCTATCTCGACGTTCTCATGGTCCACCAGAGGATGACCCTGCATCACGAAGGGAAAGTGAGAGAATTCGGCAATTTGCTCTGTACCACCTGAGTGATCCTGACGCACCACACACTGTTCCTCAAGAGGTGATTCAGGCTATCTGTGATCGACACATAGTCACCAGTATCAGAGGTCGTGATGCGGAAACCCCCAACCCTGGGTTAACAATGGTTGAATCCCTTTCTCACCAATCCACAGCCATCCCAGATTGTTTTCAGGAAGAGCAAGTGGATGGGTTCCCTGTTATCCCCTCATTTTCAGAAGAGGAACTGAGACAAAAGCAGAGATCAGATCCTGCAATCAATGAATTGATTGTTCAAATGGAGACTGGTCAAACCCCACCTCCCAGCCTCAGAGCAGAGCTGCCTGAACTTCCCTTACTACTGCGTGAGCTAAACCGGTTGGAGCTGCGTAATGGAGTGCTCTATCGACAGCGGCAAGATGGACCCAATACCACCTTCCAGCTAGTGCTCCCTGAGGAGTTAAGAGCAATAGCCCTTCAGAGCCTCCATAACGACATGGGCCATATGGGAGTCGAGCGGACAGTGGATCTGGTGAGAGCCAGATTTTACTGGCCAAAAATGTATATGGCCATTGAAAAACTGATCAGGACCTGCGAGCGATGTGTTCGCCGTAAAACCCTTCCTGAGAGAGCTGCCCCACTAGTTAATATAAAGACTTGTCGGCCTCTCGAACTCGTGTGTATGGACTTCTTGTCTTTGGAGCCAGATCGGTCCAACACAAAGGATATATTAGTCATTACCGATCACTTCACAAAGTATGCGGTAGCCATACCAACTCCAAACCAGCGAGCCCGAACTGTAGCCAAATGCCTTTGGGATAATTTCATTGTGCATTATGGCTTTCCAGAGCGACTCCACAGCGATCAGGGCCCTGACTTTGAATCAAAGACCATAAAAGAACTCTGTGAGCTTGCTGGTGTAAAAAAGACGCATACCACCCCATACCATCCCAGAGGAAATCCGGTTGAGAGGTTCAACCGCACTCTCCTCCAAATGCTTGGAACACTAAGTCAGCCTGACAAACTGCATTGGAAAGACTTTGTGAAACCCCTCGTGCATGCCTATAATTGCACAAAAAATGAGACAACCGGATTCTCCCCCTATACATTGATGTTTGGGAGACAACCCAGGCTTCCTGTTGACCTAGCCTTTGGGCTGCCCACCAACACCAATGGGCTGTCTCATTCCCAGTATGTCAGTGACTTAAAATGTCGCTTGGAAGAGAGTTACAAGATTGCAACCTCCAATGCACAAAAGAATGCTGATCGCAATAAGACCAGATTCGACAAACGAGTCATAGACTCAAACTTGGAAGTGGGTGATAGAGTCCTTGTTCGTAATGTCAAGCTGCGTGGAAAGCATAAACTAGCAAACAAGTGGGAGGACGATGTTTATGTTGTGCTCAAGAAGGCTTGTGACATACCTGTTTACACTGTCAAGCCTGAGGGTAAGACTAGGCCTGTGCGCACCCTACATCGCGATCTGCTCCTCCCTTGTGGCTTTCTATCTGCTGCTACAACAAATGAGCCTGTCAGACAGCTTCGGCTCACGAGACCCAGGACAAGACAATGTCCCATCACTGACAGTGAGGAAGAGGATAACTCTGATTCGGAAATTGTACCAACTCGGATATTTTCTCCTTTCCAAATACCAGAGCCTGATGTATTCGTCACAGTAAATGAGACTCAGGAGTTGAGGAATCCTCCAAGTATGATCAGACAGTCAAATGAACCGGATGTGTCATCTGCTCCTGTTCTCTCTGATTCTCGGTCAGACGTGCTCCCTGCCGAGGACAGAGATGAGCTATCCACGCAGAACTTACCTGAATCAGTCAATCTACCCAAACAGGTACATGAAATAGACCAGACTGAAGATGACTTACCTGATATCGATAATCCTGTAAAGGATAGCGACCTACCTGAAAATGTATGCCCTGTAGAAGGAGGAAACATACCTGATAATGTCAATGATATGCAGGACGAACAGTTTCCAATGCGTGCTGATGTGTCACAGAGTGAAGAGAAGATGGATGGAACTGAGAATGAAGAGTCTGAGGAGAAAAGAATGGATGAATCGGATGAAATGGAGATGGAGAGAGGGACCGGATTGGATACCCTTCTCCGGAGGTCGGAGAGGGCACGTCAACCATCAAAGCGACTTGACTATGTTGATCTTGGAAAACCCTTAGTCACAGCGGTTAAGTCATTTTTTCATGGACTGACCACAGCACTGGCAGATGCTTTGAGTGAGGAAGAGAACTTCCTATACCCCCCTGACCTTCCCACTCAGATAAATTCTATTTGACTGCTGCCATGTACAGGGACGTACATGAGTTCAGGAGGGGAGGGTGTAGCCCAGGTTCTTAAGTGACATCCCTTTAATATGAAGATTTTCCCTGTCAAATAATTTGGTTTAATTTTGAATTAAAGAATTCATTAAAATCGTTAAAACAATTAATTTTTATTTTGAAATAAATAAATAATTATTTATATACACCAAAAATGATTAAATGGGGTTAAAAACGTGTTTATAATGGTGAAGGATAAATATATTTGGTTGATTGGCCACGTAATTGTACTTCCTGTCACTACTTCCGGTTTCGCGGACATTTTTTCACGCTGCTGCCTCGTGTAAGGTTGAGAGATTTTGTGATAAAATCTGTTGCAATCAACTAGAGCAGCGAGAGAGACTGGATGATTTTGCCCATCTGGCGACCTGAATTAAAGTGCATTTATGCCTTGACTCAATGGTCAGGTTTTTGGTGACATCGTTTTAAGAGGTTGAAACTACTTCCAACCATCCCCTGGAACACCCCCGGCTGGGTGTGTGTGAGGTTCCTGATTCCCAGATCCAGAGATTGCTTCCAGATCCGATAAGAGTCCCAGTGTAAACTGGGTGGCGAGCCGCATCGAACCACTGGTGTTGAATTTCCAGGATTTCCTGAATCCCCCTTTCTGTCGGACTGTGTGGTAGGATAAGCATCCACACTGATACACTGACACTGAGAGAAGAAAACAAGGGCCCCAACACTAACTTTGGGAAAAGAGGGTTTTTGTTTGTTTTTGCCGGCTTTATTATTTTAGTTTGTTATTTTCATTGAATGTTCTTTTTGGAATAAATTGTTATATTTTCATTGTGTTGTCTGTTTGTAGTAGCAAGTGCCACAAAACAAAAACAAGGTAAAATATCAGCAAACTATTGTTGCTTTTATTATTAGTAAACAAAAATAAGGGCTCTTTAAAACCTTAAGTCTTCTGTTATTGGTCCAACTATTATTATTTATTATTACCTACCTGTGCTCTGTTATTATACCTTAACAAGGGTTACATCTGGGTCTCTGGAAAGCGTCTAGAGACAACTTTTGTTGTATTAGACGCTATATAAATAAAACTGAATTGAATTGAATTTAAGGAGCCATGCTGGGGGAGTCGTCCTGCGCTTGCAACGTGTTGATCATCACAAAGCTTTTTAACAACATGTGACCAGCTAACAGATGTGAAAGTCAGATTAGGTATAAATACAACAGTACTGAAAATGAATATCTTCAGCAACTGAAATGTTCCAGTACTTTTATCATCTTAAATTGATTTATAGACATCCACTTTTTGAATTTCGGACCTATGGCAAACACATTCATCAAAGTTTTAGGACAGTAGAGGTTTTACCATGATATTATAGCGATAATCCCTCTCATAACATTTACACTATGCTACGGCACTGATGATATTGAGTAATGAGGTGTTTCTTTGGTAGTGGAAACACGTTTTAAACGCGTGCAACAGCCCAGGCCGGTTCTCTGACGGGGAAGGATCAGGTCACTCTTCTTTCTCAGCTCTGCCTTTGTGCAGGAAGTCGTTCGGCGTTGTCTTGTTAAAATAAATACAAATGTGTGGACGACCTTGGGAAAGATGTTGTCTTAAGGCAGCTTATGTTGCTCTAAAATGTTTTTTCATTAAATATTACCACCACGGACGTCTGTGTTACTTTTGCTAACGAATGCAGCCCCGAACCATCCCAGACCCTGACTGTCTGACCTCAGAGACGCTGCATACATACCGTATTTGTGGGACTATTAACCGGATCGGTGTATAAGTTGCATCAGTCAAAAAAGAAGAAAAAAACGTGAACTGTATAAGTCGCATTTTTGGGGAAAATCTTTTTTACAAAATCCAAGAACAGACATTTCACCAGGAAAGGCAAGTTTTTGTTATAACAACAGAATAAAGGACAGCAGGCTGAATAGGTGTAGGGCAGGGCTCGGCAACCCGTGGCTCTAGAGCCGCATTTGGCCCTTTAGCGCCGCCCTACTGGCTCCTGGAGCTTTTTCAAAAATGTTTGACCTTTTTTTTCCTTTTTTTCTTCTTTTTTTTCTTCTTTTTGTTCTTCTTTTTTCTTTTTTTGCTTCTTTTTTCTTCTTTTTTTCCTTTTTTTCTTCCTCTTTCCTTTCCTTTTTAATCTCGACATATCAACTTTTTCCTCGACATTTTTACTTTTTTCTTGACATTTCCACTTTTTCTCAAGATTGCACTTCAATATTAATCGTCACATTTCTACTTTTTTTTCGAAATTTTCGCTTTTTTCTCTCGACATTTCCATTTTTTTCTCGAAGTGCATAATGAAAAAAAAAATCTTCCCCCAGTTATAACTAATATAGAAACATGCAGCATGTGTTGTCTTCATTCTAAGGCTGATACAAGACTTTTCATTTTTTGCGGCTCCAGACATATTCGTTTTTTGTGTTTTTGGTCCGATATGGCTCTAAAACATTTTTGGTTGCCGACCCCTGGTGTAGGGTATGTTAAACGTAACACATTACCAGTTATTCAGCTACACAACAGCATAAAGAACACACCTGAGAGGCTGAATAGTCAGAATTAACACAATAAGCTCGCTGGTCCAACAAGCACGTTACGAGTTTATCAAACACTCGACCTCATTCCACATCAATGATCCATGGAATTCTTCATCCTCTGTGTCACTTCTGAGCAGCTGGGCCAGCTCCGGAGGAAGATGAAACGTTTCTCTTCTCTTCTGTCGTCAGACTCGGCATCAGGTCCAGAGAATCCCGACAGGATGGTTTGGTTGTCAGTCCATGCTTTCCAAGGACTCGCAGGAGAGTCTCTCGTGGCTGTAGGTAATTGGACTCATTGGACTCATGTCGGTCAGTGTGAATTAACATTTAACAACATGTGAAGTTATATATTTTAGTATATATATATACGGTGCGAGTATATAAGGCGCAAGACCAGTCAAACTATGAAAACAGGTGCGACTTAAAGGTATAGTCTGTGATCGTATTCAAAAACATTTATTGTTATACTGGGTGAAATGGTCATTCCATCCTGAGAGTAGCCAGTGAATAATGTGTACAGACAAAGGAAAGAAAAACATCCGACCTCTCTGACAGCTTTAATCCTGTAAAAACTCTAACCAATCTGTTATTTGCGCACCTAATGGCACGGATTGGTCAGAGGACCAGAGGATTAGCAGGGGGGAAAGAACCAATCAGATGCCTTCATTTTAAGTCCCGCCCACGCCCCCCTCTGTCCCATGCGCGCACTCGTCTCTCTGCTTCCAGCCCCCGTGTCCACTTCCCATGGAAACCGCGGCCTGACATTGGAGGGCCCCTGCCGCTCCCGGCTTCACCGCCGGCTCACGGTCGGGCACGTCGGATGTAACGGCTCGCCCTGCTAAAAAGGCTAAAAAAAGAAAGCCAAAGTGCGATTCTGCGGCGCAGGTTGTCCGCTACTGGGGGTCCGTGGCAGACCCCCAGTATGGGGGTCTGTGGGGATGGAGGCGTCTCCATCCCGGTGAGGGCGGAGAGCGCCGGTGGCGGTGCGCTGCAGAATGGTGCCGTGCAGGCTCTGTTGCCACACCGTAGCCTATGGCGTAGGGTACGCGGCGACGTGCACCATTCTGCGTTGGTGTAACGCGGAACCATAAATCAGCCTTCAGTGTGTGCTCTGTTCGCTGTTCTGAACTTCTCTGTTGTCTCATTTTGCATTTCGCAGTGCCCACCCAAACGTCCGTCCTGCCCACCCAATCAAAGGTTATGGGGATCCTTTATTTTTTTATAATTTTATTTTTTTATATTAAAAAAATCCCAAAATATCTGTACCGTTTCTGATTGGGTGGGCACTGCGCATCATTTTTAGACACAACAATGAACGCATACCGCAAAAGTTGTGTCTCGGCGGAGGAACCGACGTCCCAGCAAAATGAGCACAGAGAAGTTCAGAACAGCAGACACTGAAGGCTGGTTTTTGTTTCTGTGTTACCCAACGCGTACCCTATGCCGTATGCGTATGGTTGGGCAGACGCGGGAAATGCGGTCTTTTTTTTTCTGCTATTAAAACACATTTCTAATGTGAATTTGCAACACTTTAAACTACCAATAATAGTTTTTGAGATGTCATCAGAGATTGTGCATGCAGATTCCTGATTAGTGGTGGTGCTGAAAGTAGGAGTATGGGGAGTATTGGGACAGGCCCCTGGGAAAATTTCAAGTGCCCTAAAATCTGTCCCTTCTTTTTTAGGGGTAGTGAAAGAAAGTAGGGGGAGTATTGGGATTGGGCCTTGATCTGCCTCCCGTCCGTCTCCTGTTCACAGAACCAGAGCTGCATGTGAAAAATATGCTCTATAAATTAATTTACCTTGTCATCCCAGTCTTTCTTATTTTATCTTCCTTTTGTTTTAGGGCATTACCTGCAAAGAGATTAAGCTGTAGTACGTGAGCTGTAATCTAAAACATTGTTGGGTTGATATCCATAGTGGTTTATTTAGCATACGCACCTGGAAACCAACTTGTTTATGGTTTAAATATCAGATTAAAACCACCAGTTCACATTCGATCTCTGCAGGAGGATCAAATAAATGAAAAGGAGACGTATAGGAACACATTTTAGTTTTTGTTTTGTTAATGGCTCACAATTAGCTCACTTGCTGTCCAACAGGGATGAAATGCTTCCTGGGAAGGAGAAGAAAAATGTGGGTTCCCGAAAATGAGATTGTGTATTCAAGTCGGTGACCTGCTGGGATAATTAGGAGGGGAAAGAATGAGAGAAGGCGCCCTCATTATGCTGTTGTCTTGTGTAAAGGTTTCATTTAACAGCTTATGCGGCGACAACGTAAACAACCCAGCGAGCTGCCGGCGCTGAAACCGGGATTTTCACACCGGGCAGATCCAGGTGTGAAATGAAAGAATTGATTTGTAAGAAGGATACAGCTGAACTAGAGCAGAGGGCTTTGAGCAACCTTTCATGACATTTCAGAAACGGTTCGTTGCTTTTAAAATGGTATTAGCCCCCGGTATATCCCCGTATTTCACTGAAACATTAATGAACCGGTGCAATAGGTGCCATTCAGCCGAGGTTCACCGACCGTCTCCGTCACCTCCACATTCCAACATAATGATTTACTCTCTTTTTTTCTCGATTAAAAAAATAATCTGCTAATTATAGATGGTGAAAGAGGGGAATGGAGAATGTATTAAGGTACATTATTAGGAATAATACATACTACATTTTTAGGAATAACTATTGATGAAAAACTCATATGGAAGCCATATATTAATACCTTAAAAAGAAAATTATCTAAAACAATAGCTATATTATATAAAATGAAAGGTATTGTAAATAAAAGATCATTACAAGTACTATACAGATCCCTACTACTCCCATACCTGACTTATTGTGTGGAAGTGTGGGGGAATACGTACAAATCAATAACTCAACCCATTTATATTTTACAAAAAAAAGCAATTAGAATTGTAAACTTGGCTGAGTATCTTGCACCAACAAACCCGCTTTTCATTCATAACAATACACTTAAATTCCAAGACATAGTCAATCTGAACACCACTGTTATAATATACAAGGCTTACAACAATTTACTTCCAGGCTGCATGCAGGAACTGTTCAAGCCAAGAGCGGGCAAACACGACCTCAGGGGAACTGCAATGTTTGACACAACAACAGTTAGAACAAACGCAAAGGGAAGACGTATTTCTGTTTTAGGAGTAAAACTGTGGAACTCATTAGAAAATGACCTTAAACTAGCAAATTCAATAAAAGCATACAAAATATTATTCAAAGCAAAGGTAATGGACACATATATAGAAACACAATAAACAAACAATGAAGAATGCACACATGCACGAGATAAAATGACAACTTAAATTTGTTTTGCCGGTTTCCTTAGCATCTTTTCACTTTCTGTTTTCAGAGCTATCATTATTATTATTATCATATTATTGCTATTATTATTATCATTATTACTATTACTATTATCATCACCATCATTATTATTGTTATTATTATTATTATTACTATTATTATAACTATTATTATTATTATTATTATTATTATTATTATTATTATTACTATTATTATTATTCTGTGTAGACTTATGATACTTCATTTGTTTTTTTGTATATTTTATTCTGTTAAAAGGTGGGCAAGATAAGCTTTATGCTTCAAGCCCAGACCTTTTCGGTCAAATCACAATGTTGACCAGGGAAAAACCTGTGTTATCTTGTTTGTTGTTTTTTCATTTTTGTTTGTGATTGACCGAAATAAATATTTACTACTAAAAGGTCTACGCACCTAAACCAGACAAAGTTTTTTTAAACTCATTGTCGACCTTGAGCTAAAGCTTTAGCCACTAAAGTGCTATCCCTTCGATTACGGTCAAAGAAATGCTGAGGGTTTTTCTGGTGAAGACTCTTTTCTTTTAGTTTAATCTTTGCTTTTTTTATTGGCAGTGTTTTCCCCTGAGTGTATTTCTTTCTTTCTTTCTTTCTTTCTTTCTTTCTTTCTTTCTTTCTTTCTTTCTTTCTTTCTTTCTTTCTTTCTTTCTTTCTTTCTTTCTTTCTTTCTTTCTTTCTTTCTTTCTTTCTTTCTTTCTTTCTATCATTCTTTCTTTCTTTCTTTCTTTCTTTTTCTCTTTCTTTCTTTCTTTCTCTTTCTTTCTTTTTCTTTCTCTCTTTCTATCATTCTTTCTTTCTTTCTTTCTTTCTTTCTTTTTCTCTTTCTTTCTTTCTTTCTCTTTCTTTCTTTTTCTTTCTCTCTTTCTATCATTCTTTCTTTCTCTCTTTCTTTCTTTCTTTTTCTCTTTATTTCTTTCTTTCTTTCTATCATTCTTTCTTTCTTTCTTTCTTTTTCTCTTTCTTTCTTTCTTTTTCTCTTTCTTTCTTTCTCTTTCTTTCTTTTTCTTTCTCTCTTTCTATCATTCTTTCTTTCTTTCTTTCTTTCTTTTTCTCTTTCTTTCTTTCTTTCTCTTTCTTTCTTTTTCTTTCTCTCTTTCTATCATTCTTTCTTTCTTTCTTTCTTTCTTTCTTTTTCTCTTTCTTTCTTTCTTTCTTTCTTTCTTTCTTTCTTTCTTTCTTTCTTTCTTTCTTTCTTTCTCCCATAATGATTTACTCTTTCTTTTTTTTTCCGATTAAAAAAATAATCTGCTAATTATAGATCTACCTTGCGCTAAAGCTTTAGCCACTAAAATGCTATACATTCGATTATGGTCAAGAAATGCTGAGGGTTAGAGGTAATTCTTGTTTTTTCTGGTGAAGACTCTTTTCTTTTAGTTTAATCTTTGCTTTTTTTTGGCGGTGTTTTCCCCTGAGTGAGGATGACCAGGGATGGGGGACCGCAGGCAGGTGGAAGCAAATCTCTCCCCCGCCTGACTGGGCCGTTATCCTGCCCCCCTCACTCCCACGCTGCAGGTTCCGGTGTTGTGCCTTCTGCTCTCCTGGGCCTGGGTCGCACTCCTGCGAACATCTGGATTAACCTTTCATGACAGTTGTTTAACCCCCCCCAATACACATTTGTTGAATTTCTCATTGAGATGCAGAGTCAGTATCGTTCCAACCGTGAGGGTAGCATATACCTCTTTTTACTCATCGCAATATTTAGATCCAGGTTGAGTTGACAATAATTTATCTAAAGATTCTCTCAAACACACTCTGTTTCTTTTAAATTGATAACATCTGCAGATATCAGATACATTGATCATTCGGATGCCTGAAAGAAGAATTTTGAACATCCTGGTCACTTAACCAAGTAAATCACAAGAGCTGTCGGATTAATTTGTAACATTTACGTACCATTTTCCTCACCACAAAGTTTGGCGTTATACACGGTTATTTAATTCGCTTTAATTCAGCTTCATGATTTTTCCCACTGAAAGTAGCTCCAGTTGAGCAATTTTCCACACGGTTTGAACAAAAGGAGACAGGAGAAAGTAAAACCTGCAGCGTGCTTATTACTGTACTTTGGTCTCAATCACTGCCAAACTGGAGCCTCCTTTTCTGAAGACTGGAGAGAGATCATAGACGTTCAGAGATGAAATACGACTCTTACTGTAAGAACAATAAAACCTTCACAGAGCAGGAATAGGGCCATTATCACGTCAACTGTTAAACAAGCTGAAACTGCGTGAAATACATTTCAGCTACTTTAGATCAACATCAACCAGAACCATTTGTTCTTCTTGGATCTGATCATTTCATTTCATTTTTATTTATTCAGATCATGGAAATATGCAAACAAAAAAAAAACAAACAAGTAAAATGACAACACAATCAAAAGCATATTCCATAACCAGAAAGGAGCAGGAAGAAGAAAATCTTATTCTACCTGCCCCTCCCTCAAAATAAAATTGAACAATAATAACAGATGGTCTGCACAATTACTTAGTTAATATCACAAGGAAAGAAAAACAAAAAAATCAAAGATAGATTGTCCGTCTCCTTACGCATATATTATACATTTTGACTATTTCATCCATACATTGCAATTTTTTTCTCTTTAAATTTCTTTTTAAACTGAAATATGTTTATACAGCCCTTTAAATCATAATGTAATGAATTTCATAATCTCAATCCCTCTAGTCCTTCTTTTTCTTGACAGATTACGTGTTACACGCTTTTGAGGGTGCAGTGATAAATACCTTTGATCCAGAACAGCTAACGATAGGCCTCAGTAGATGTCCCTTCACATCTCAGGTTCTTTTAAACAAAATGGTTAAAATAATTTTATTTATTAACTGGTCTCTCCCTTGGGCATGTATGGATTGAGAAGATGCTACAGTGGTAAACTCGGTTCTATTTCGTCCCTACTGACCGCCAGGCGGTGCTGTAAGCACTGGATATCTCCGCTCGCGCATGCGCATGTCGAGTACAAATAACAATGTCACGTCCCCCAGGACCCCTGCATGACCCCCGGAAGGGGTATAACTTCCGGCGTCAGCATGGGATCGACTCCTTATTCTTCTCGCTTCGCGCGTCTGAAGTACAGGACGGAAATAGAAGGCTGGTTAAAAGCTTCTTCCTTTCCTCCCCAAACCGCCGGCCCGGTGCAGCTTCGTGCCATTCAGGTAGGAGTAACGATTTTTTTCGTCCTCCGAGAAGCTGTGGCCGGCGCGATATTTGATTGTGTCGGGTTGCGGCGGCGTCTCCCCGCCCCGCCCCCCAGCACAACTGACTGGAGGTAAGCTGTCAGCTGAGCCTGTTACCTGAACTTTCTGTGCATTTTTTAAGGTGGAGACAGCGTTCGCTCCCTCTCCCACTTTATTAATGTGACAACATCAATTTTTCCTTGCAGTTGTTTTATCTTTTTTTCAGGAAAAAGAAAAAAAAACGAAAACAGAAAATGATTTATTTATTTTTTCTCTTTTGAAAAAAAAAAAAGACACCTTTTTGGCCAGCGTGTCTGCTCCCCTCTCCCACCGGCACATTTGTGGTGAAGGCAGCGTGTCCGCTCGCCTCTCCCACCGGTCGCTGTGATGGAGCGATCGTGCACAGGTTGCATGGCCGCCCTGGATCCGGCGGATGACCATGACCTCTGCGTGTCGTGCCTTGGCCCAGAGCAGCTGGAGCCGTCGGCCAGCCTCCCCTCATCCCAGCAAGCGGGGACTTCTCTGAAGCGATCAGCAAAGAGAGTGAGGGGTGCCCCCAAACGGCGGCGGATGACGAGCCAACTCTCCTCTAAGGTGGATCGCTTGGCCGCCGACATGGAGCAGATGAAGGCGCTCCTCTTTAATCTGCAGCCTGTTGCTGACCAGGTGGAACCTCTCATGCCAGGGTCTGTTCTGGGGTCACCGCCGCCGCCGCCAGAGGACGCCATCTCAGTTGCAGCCTCGGCGAGCGACTTCAATGTGTCGTCAGGGGGCCCAGCCTCACAGGGCTCGAGGTTCTCCTCGCACTCATCTGCCCAGAGCTCTCAGAGGGGGACGGTTTGTTCCTCCGTGCAGAGCATTATCCGCACTGCCCTGGCGCACTTGCAGCTGGATACGCCGCGTGCGGAGGTGGCCTCTAGCGCCTTCCAGAGGCACAATCCTTCTCCATTGGAATTCACCATTCGTCGGATTTTCTGAGGGAGCTGCACTCACTCAGCTGTTAGCCCTCTCCAGGCTAACAGCTGATGACCGCGCTCTGACGGCGATGGAGGATGCAGAGGTGGCTGGTCTCCACCACATGCCCCCCATCGAGTCCTCCGTTGCAGCGCTGATAGTGGCTCCTGATGAGGCTCTGAAGCCAGATCCCAAGTGCCCCTCTACCCAGAGTAGGGTTACTGATGGGTATACCTGTAAGGCCTATGACACAGCGGCGCGCATGGGCCGGCTGGGGAACACCCTTTCCCATCTGCTACTGGCTCTCTCCACCTCCCTGCAGGATGCGCAGGTGGACGATTCCACACGGGATATGTGTGACGTGTCCCTACAAACGGCTGCCTTACGTCCAGTTCCTGCAGCTTTTGGGCAAACTGACAGCCGCCTCGGCTGTTGTGCCCTTGGGCCTGCTGTCTCTACGCCCCCTGCAAATGTGACTGAACAGCCTTCGCCTGGATGCTGAAAGGCACAGGCAAAGGCTGGTCAGGGTGTCGCGGGTGTGTGTCCATGCCCTGGCACCCTGGAAAGACAGGGCGTTCCTGCTGGGGGGTGTGCCCTTAGGCACTGTTCCCTACTTCTGGGAGACTGTCACCGCAGATGCTTCCCTCTCAGGGTGGGGTGTTGTTTGGTGCGGCAGGCCTGCCCAAGGGCAGTGGTGTGCCTGGGACCGCAGACGCCACATCAATGTGCTGGAGCTCCGTGCTGTGCACTTCGCACTCAAGCACTTTTTACCTCACCTGTGAGGGAGGCACGTTCTGGTTCGGTCGGACAATATGTCCACTGTCTCCCAGATCAACCACCAGGGGGGCACCAGGTCTGCACAGCTGCTGCGGGTGTCCCGGGGCCTTCTGACGTGGGCCGCTCCTCGCCTGCTCAGCCTGCGGGCGATGTACCTGCCAGGAGACAGGAATCAGGTGGCAGACTTCCTGTCCCGGCGCAAGCCACCCCTGGGAGAGTGGCTGCTTCATCCAGAGGTAGTGGGGACGATTTGGGTCCTCTTCGGCAGAGCAGTGGTGGACCTCTTCGCCTCGGGCGACTCGGCTCACTGCCCCCTCTGGTTCTCCTGGACAGAGGAGACCAGTCCTCTGGGTCAGGATGCCCTAGGGCACGAGTGGCCTGACGGGCTCCTATACGCATTCCCCCCACTACCTTTGATCCTGCCGACGTTGCAGAGGGTCCTCCAGAAAGGTCACAGGCTCCTCTTTGTGGCCCCCTTCTGGCCGGGGAAACCATGGTTCCCACATCTGCGGAGGCGTGCCATGGCGCCTCCCCGACCGGAAGGACCTTCTGTCCCAGCTGGGGGGTCGGATTTGGCACCCCGACCCCCGTCGCCTTCAACTCTGGGTCTGGACGCTACAGGGCCCGACCCGTTAGTGTCAATCTGTACTGAGCCCGTCAGGACTACCATCTTGAATGCCCATGCACCTTCCACCCACCTCCAGTATGAGTGCAAGTGGAGGAGATTCGGCTTCAGTCTCAGCAGCAGAACAGGCCTCCAGTACCAGGCCTCGAGTAGCGGCCAGGGACCTGTGAGGTTAATCAACCTTTAAACTTGTTTTGTCCTTATGAAACTGTCACATGCTTGGCTAACAGAAGTCACAGCAGCCACTTCCTGATCTACTCAGGGTTTTCGACTGTTCTGGTGAAAGCTGACCACTGTAATGTCAGGAATCAATCACACGTTATCACTTCCCTCCCATTGTCTACTGTCTACTGTTCACTGTTCACTGTCATTATGTGGTCATTTCCTGTCAAGTTTCTTAATAAAAGCATAATGCAGGAGGAGGGAATTTGGGGAAGCTCAGGAGTTCTCAATGAGGGACACGTTGCCGTGCACTCCTCTGCTCCCCCCCTTCTGCAGAAGTGCGTTAAAAACCCATTCCAATGTAGTTTCTGTGTCTTTTCTCGTTATGAATTTATGTAATGTTGATTTAGACCTAACAGACCCAGTCAGCACATGATCCATTCAGCGGGAGGGTGGCAGGTCACAGCGTACAAGAACATCTGAGCCGAGTAGCCGAGAGACGCCTCCAAAGGTGGTGGGGAATGAAAGATACTGCAGGACTTCCAGGCTAATAAGCTTGTGACGGCTAACCAACCGGACTCTGTGAAGGTCGAAAAGCTCCAGAAAAGAGCAGAGGAGATAGATCACTTCTTCCTCCTGGTAAATAGATGGCACCGCTCGGACACCCCGGGGCGAGAAAAAAATCAAGTGCCATCACTTGCAGAATAGGAAAGCAGGTTGGAAATTGAGAACACAAGGTTGCCAGACCTGCAGAGTGTGTGTGTGTGTGTGTGTGTGTGTGTGTGTGTGTGTGTGTGTGTGTGTGTGTGTGTGTGTGTGTGTGTGTGTGTGTGTGTGTGCTTTGTTACTGCTCCTAACCGGATTAAAGATGAATTACTACATGTTCCAAGCAAAAGAAAGCATCTCCTTTTGGTATTATTTTTGTATCACTGTTTAATTCATGTCTTTTATAAGGATAATGTAACACACGTAGTGAAATGACTCGTGCAGGGATTGGTAAGAGGTTTTCACATCAACACACTCACTTCATTGTATTTGTCTTTAAATTCTCCAACTTCCTGGACGCGTGTTGTCCTTCCTTCAAACCTCATTTGTTTTACTGGCGTCCTGTAAAATTTAACCAGGATGGACAGTAATGAGTAATAAAAAAATCAGTCCGTCCTTGTTTTTTAGGGACGGGACGACGCATTGGCTCCCAGTCGTAGTCGGCGCCAACCGCGGATTATCCGGAGCAGCAGAAAAGCTCGGACGCGGCCTGATGAAGTAGGAAATATAATAAAATAAGATAAATAAATAAAAAAATAAGAATAAAATAAGGAGGAAATATTTTATTTATGATTTTGTGGCTTGCAGACTTTGCAAGATGCAGTTAGCATATCACACTACAGCGAGGCACAAAGTTGGGAAGAGAAAAACACCCTGCAGCGTTGAGTGAAGCCGGCGAGGAACCGTTCCCAAACAGGAACGTTAGCTTATCAAACACTGACGCGGAGTTTGATTGTAGTCCTAGCGTAGCGTTAGTCGGGTTACTCGTTCTAAATGCACCACTGTGCAGCGTTCTGCTGCATTATTTTATACACTCATACTCCTACTGTGATTTTGTTTCAGTTTTGAAGAGATTTTTCTTGAAGAGTTTTGTTCTATAGAGCAATGTTGAACTGTAAACAGACATTGAAATGTTGAGATACTGTGGTATTGAATTCGAGGAGAGTGAGACACGAATGATTTGTTTTAAGTTTGGGCTATTCAGGCAAATGTGTACAGACAAGTGCTACTTCTAAGAGAAATAGAAACAAAAACATGCTGGTTGCTTTTTCTCAGTTGTCTTTTATTTGCACTTTTATTTTGCGTTGCCCCTGGGTGACTTACATTTTTCATTTCCTTTTCTTGGATTGTACATTTGGCTTCTGAATGGATTATTTTGGAGACCTTTATTCATCTAATTTGTTTTCATTTTGCAGATTCTTTTGAGGAGAAGTGAAATGTTAATTGATAGAGAATTAAAATGTTATCGACGCTTCTGATGTCGGTGTAAACGGTTACAGTCATTGAGTGATGGGAAAAGTAATCGCTAATTAGTTTATTTGAAAAATGAGTTGACGGATTAGCTGACTAATTGAAAAAATAATAGATTAATCATTTTAAAAAATCATTGCCCTGCTTGTTTTATCTTGGTCATCACTCATTTCCAATGTTGCTTCAGTAGGTGACGTCAGAAACAAGGATGGGTTGACAGATTTGATCAGAGTTTAAGGTAACATTAGTTAGTGTCACAGTCTCCCTGCAGGTTCTGGATGATTCCTCGCTTTAACACACCTGGTTCAAATGAATGGGATTCATTACCAGAGGTGGGTAGTAACGAGTTACATTTACTGCGTTACATTTACTTGAGTAAGTTTTGGGAAATGTTGTACTTTTAGGAGTAGTTTTGAATCACTATACTTTGTACTTTTACTTGAGTAGATTTGTGAAGAAGAAACTGTTCCTCTTACTCCGCTACATTAGGCTACGTTGAGCTGTTACTTTTCTTTTATCCCTTTTATCCGCGTACGCGTCAATCTCATGACATCACTGAGTGATTCTTTGGGGAAAATGTTTGTTTTTGCATGTTTTGTCACATTTACACAGACTCAAACACACACAGAGTTTCTATGAGTTCATGTTTGTTCTAGTTCTGCCTGGTTAAAAAAGAAAAGTACAAAGGCTTGAAATTTTGTGCTACTTGTGCTTAATTTATTTTTTTATTCTGTTATTATTTTATTATTTATTAAAGTACTCAAATTTACTTTAAGATTATTTTAATTTAAGCTATGTTTTATTAATTTTAATTAATTGTATTATTTTATTGATTTAACTGCCTGAAGATGATTATTTTGTACTTTTGTCTGTTTGAATGGTTGTGTTAAAAAAATTAATCAGACGTTACTCAACAGTTACTCAGTACTTGAGTAGTTTTTTCACCAAGTACTTTTTTACTTTTACTCAAGTCATTATTTGGATGACTACTTTTTACTTCTACTTGAGTCATATTATTCTGAAGTAACAGTACTTTTACTTGAGTAAAATTTTTGGCTCCTCTACCAGCTCTGATCATTACTGCAGCGGTGCAGACCCTGGTGGTCGGTTCGTGTTAACTAAGCTACTGTCAGGGTGGAACAAATGTACCTTCCATGCCGTCTTCTAACTTTTCATCAATTTTCTTTGTTTTGTTTTGTTATTGATCAGAAGAGTTTCATATTTCATGGGAAATACAATATTTATTGATTGATTGATTGATTGATTGATTGATTGATTGATTGATTGAATTGTTTATTTCGAACACATAAGGAAAAAAATATAAAATTTTAAAACAAATTCAAAACATACAGAAAAAAAGCAACAACAACAAAAACGTAATACCAACAGGGAAAAAAAAAACGGTGTCCGAAAAGGAGCAGGTAGAACTCCTTCCTTCTTCCAATTTTTGAACACGCAATCAGATTTTCTCGAAATAGAATTCTGACACTACGCCAGGTTAAAACGGGCGTTTTCCAGACATTCCAGGCTCATTCTGCTTGTTTCTAACATGGTATCACGTAGTAAAATGGAAATACTTCAAAAGCAATCATCAACAACACCCATGGGCAGTACTCGAGTTGTAAAACAGAATCAGGTGGGATGGTGGATTTTATCATATGGGGACAGATAATTTGTGCTGATTACAAATAATATAATATATTACAAATAATAGCAGTGACCAAAACAGCTGCAGAAATACTGCAGGAATGACATAGCAGCAGTTAAATGCAGCCTTCTGTAAGCTTTAAATATCCACTGGGCTTACATCAAATACATCAAAACACAACAATAAAAAACACTTTTCTGAACTTATCAATATGACTCTGTCCTTCACAGGATAAGTAACATGGATCACTGCAAAAACTCACAATCTTAACAAGAATATTTGTCTTATTTCTAGTTAAAATGTCTCATTTTAGTAAAAAAATCTCATTACACTTAAAACAAGACTCATCACTGGAAAAAACAACAATTTTCACCTGTTTCAAGTAGATTTTCACTTGAAATAAGTAGAAAAATCTGCATGTGGAACAAGATTTTTTTGCTTGTAATGAGAAGATAAATCTTGTCCCACTGGCAGATTTTCCTACTTATTTCAAGTGAAAATTTACTTGAAACAGGTGAAAATTGTCAAATAAGTAATTTTTCTGATGATGACTCTAAATGTTGAAATAGCAGTAAAACCACAGCCCGGCCCTCACGCTCAGGTTTCTCTTGATGTCATTGGAATGAAGTTGTACTCTGTAATACACATTATCACTTGGGTACGATTTAAAATGCACCTAGAGGGAATTAAAGATGAATATATGAAACTACTAATCATTTTAAAGCCAGGAAAGGTGCATGCAGTCATTTTAATGGTGATGAGAATACCTGATGGACGATGTTGGTAGTGAGCTCGCTAGCAGCCGTAATAGTCAGTGTAACGTCTAAGCACACTAGATCAAGTGGGCTGAAACAAATCCAAACTTCTGCACCTCCTCTTATCATGTTGCCCTTGAAAGTTTGGACTTTTTTTCTTATTCTCCAGGAAGAAATGTTCCTATTGACTGTTCTACAAATACAGACACACTAAAGATGATGGAGAGCCTGATTCAATACTGCAAAACCAGGCAGGAAAAGTTGTTATTTCAGCATCGGCAGCAACTGCTTACACGGCAAAACCGTCCGAAAAGAGGAAGAGACTAACCAAACAGAAAGTCCAACACACACTCTTTTGGTCGTATCCGTCTGTTGGAGCAGGATTCAGACGGCGCTTGAGAAGGGATTTGATCTGATCAGCAGAGATTTGACCGAGTAAACCACTCCGGTCTAGTGTTGGGTAAGCATTCCGGTCACGAGAGATTGATCGTGTAAAACTTTTAAAGCCTTTTCGAGGAGTTAAAATGTTTATAAACCCCCACAACCCCAAGACACTTACTCAAAGACTGTTGATAGAACCAATGATTGGATTTAAAAAATGAACTCAAGACATGTCCAACAAATTACAAACCTTTTTTGTCTGTGTTTGTTTTCTGAAATAAAAAAGAGCACATTCAAAAACGTAATTGAGGAAACCTTCGACGGCAATCAGATAAAAGGGAGCAGCGAAGAGATGGAAGCGTGAAAAATCTGAATATACATGAAATATCAGATATGTGTTTTTGGAAAAACCTTTTTTCAGTTTGGAAAGAAACTTCAAATTTCAAAGCTGCAGAATTGCTGGCTCATCCTGACTCTTGGTGGGAATTGAAGTGGATTTAAAGTGAACGAGAGCTTTGCGTCACATCTATATATATATGTATATATATATATATATATATATATATATATATATATATATATATATATATATATATATATATATATATATATATATATGTATATATATACATATACCTGCCTCACTGACTGAAGTCATGATCTAACCCTGTCTTTTATGGATAAAGATTGACTTGACTTGTGCTGCTTTTGTTTACCAGGAATGTTTGTCCTTCATCAGTGTGGCACCATTTCTTACAATATATTTACTAAATTGTCATCCTACTTAGGGCTGCAGCTATCAAATATTTTAGTAATTGAGTATTCTACTGAAAATTCCATCGATTAATCGAGTAATCGGATAAAACATATTTTTGTTTAGTTTAGAGCAATTATAAATATACATAAGATGTTAGATGTTCATTGACATTACTAAGACTAAATTATATAATCCAGTAGGTTCATGGCTGAGCATTTAAAAACCCTGAACTTACACCAGTCGACCAAATTCACTGATTCACTCAAAAAACTAAGGATCTTACCAAGAAATGTTCTTATGTCTAACCTAAAAATGCCATTACACCTGATAACACACATACCTTAAAAGGTTAGGTTTTTCCCACGTGTTTCAATTGAACTTTCATTTATGTGAAACACATTTTAAGTTCTAGTTAAGTTTTAAGTTAGAGTTTTGGCAGTGTTCAAAATAAAATGATGAGACCTGCTGTATTGGAGCACATTTTCTTTTAGTTAAAACTGTAGCGGGAACAGATGTTTAGAGGAACCTATGTATGTACCGGGTGAAGGCTGATTTATGGTTCCGCGTTACAACAACGTTCCCTACGGCATAGGCTCTGCGTCGATTTAACGCGGAACAAAAATTTTGGCTTTAGAGGGGGAACATATAGGAGAACGGACCAGAAGAATATAGAGTGGATTAAAAATAAAAGTTAAGCACTGAGCTACATGTGCATGATATTACTAAAACCAAACATATCTTCCTCTTTCTTCTACCTTTTACGTGCGCGGCCTCAGCGCGTTGTGCAGCATTAAATGTAGTCCGGGCGTAATTCCTGCTTTGAACTGGTATATTTCGTAAACGAAAAAAAAAAAAAGAAATTAAACGATTCCTTGAGGCAGAGAAAATTCTTCAATCATTTTTTGTAATCGAATTACTCAAATTATTCGAGGAATCGTTTCAGCCCTAATCCTATTTCATTTTGATGACTAAAAGGCAAAATACATGATTTTTTTTCACTTTTCATATTTTTTAAGAAGTGGGTCCCAGCCAGTCTGGTTTAGCAGATTTACAAGGCTCAATAAAGTGAAACCTAATAAAAGACTATCTCTTAATCTTCAGAGGTTAAAAAAGGGTCTCAACTTCTGCACATCTTGTCAAAATGTTCATCAGGAGTCACTCGGTGCTTCCAAACCCGTCCTCACTTATCATGCCTATATACAGGACTGTCTCAGAAAATTTGAATATTGTAATAAAGTCTTTTATTTTCTGTAATGCAAAATGTCATACATTCTGGATTCATTACAAATCAACTGAAATATTGCAAGCCTTTTATTATTTTAATATTGCTGATCATGGCTTACAGCTTAAGAAAACTCAAATATCCTATCTCAAAAAATTAGAATATTCTGGGAATCTTAATGTCAATGTCAATTTTATTTATAAAGCACATTTAAAAACGACCGAGGTCGACCAAAGTGCTGTACAGCATACAAGAAAATAAAACAATACCAAAAGAAAAACACAGTACACAGTGTAGAAACAATAAAATCACTAACATACTAAAATGATCAATAAAATAGTAATAAAAAAAATACATAATCGAGAATAGACGACAAAGAACAGACACATAAAGTGCACAATCACTTCACACAGATGTGGGGAACTAATTTGTCACACACTAAAAGCCAAAGAAAATAAATAAGTTTTCAAAGAAGACTTAAAAACCACTAGGGTTTTTTTTTTAATCTTAAAATGTAAGCCATGATCAGCAATATTAAAATAATAAAAGGTTTGCAATATTTCAGTTGATTTGTAATGAATCCAGAATGTATGACATTTTTGTTTTTTTAATTGCATTACAGAAAATAAAGAACTTTATCACAATATTCTAATTTTCTGAGACCACTCAAAGCTCAAAGCTGCCACTTTGTTCAGTGAAAGTTGTAATTAATAAGAAATGTGTAAAACTGTGAATAATAATTTTAAAAACAACAACAAAATGATTTGTATTCTTTACACACCCATGAATGCGAGGGCCGCACTTAGTACCAAGATTTGATTATTTACAGTTTCAGGACCCGGGGGTCCGGCCACGGATCCAGGTGATTAACCCGGATTTAATCCCAGATCTGTGGGGATTCACACATTACTCGACTTATTAGCGGAGAAAAACGTGCATCACACACATCTGGAGGAGGGTAAACCTTCTTATATCCTCCTGCTAAAACCATGAGAGAAACAATAAACTACTAAGATTTGCAAGTTAAGAATCTTAAATTAAAAAAGGGGACTGCAGCCCTTTTTATGGCAAGAAGCTTATTTGAATATATACTCATGTATATTGTTATATTAAAGAAAGAAGAACCCACAATGCTTGCTGAAATAAATTGAAACTGACCAAAGTAATAATAGATAAGAATTTACCGAACGCTGACTAATGACAGTGCTTTTGAAATGTGGTTTAATAGAATCATTAAAAAAAGACAACGAATTAATGAAACTGCCCCCCAAATTATTGATTATTTTATGTAATTATTTATTATTTGCCCCTAGAAAAGACTGGAACTACCGGGACCAGAGTGGCAGGTTTAACTAAAGTGTGTCCTGTATTTACTGTCACAGGAGTTTTCAGTCCTCAGTCAGTCAGTCTGACTATTTAAAGGGTTAAAGGTCGTGGTATCTTGGCCTTCACAGCGCTGAATGTGGACCAGAGGAAGCAAAGAACAGAATTGTCTAAGGAGTTTAGAAAGAAACTTATAGATGAGCATGTTAAAGGTATTGTGACATGAAAAACACATTTTTCTTGATTTTTTGTGTTTTGTTGGGTGTCTTGACATCAATTACACCCAAAAAACAACAAACTTTTAACATTCAGTGTATTGTGTGCTTTCTGGGATTTTCCGCATAACTATGCAAAAACGGCGCATGTGGTTTGGTGGCGGATCGTTACGTAACGATCCGCTAAATCACCGCCCCCTCCACCCAGCTCCTGCCTCCTCTCCTCTCCAGCGCACCATAAAGGCTGATTTATGGTTTCGCGTTACACCGACGCAGAGCATACGGCGTAGGGTTACGCGGCGACGCGCACCGTACGCTGAACCCTACGGCGTAGGCTCTGCGTCGATTTAACGCGGAACCATAAATGAGGCTTAACACGGAGCTGTTTAGAGCCTCTTTTGTTCTAATCACCGGAGGAAAACTGCTAAAAAGACCCGCGGCCACTGACTGGACTTAAGATAAGGAGACACTGCTGCTTGCATGCCTTTATTTTTATGATTGTTTGCGGTGGACTACTTCGCCGTGCTGCTTTTCCGTGCATGCTTCGCCTGTCGCTCCCGGCTTAACTCTCCGACGCCGCTGTTAGAAGTCCGTGACCAGAGGACTCGACTTCCAGTTGAGTCCTCTGGTCACGGACTTCATCCCCGGGCTGTAGTCGCCCTGTCTGGGCTGTGTGTGTGGGTGTTTGTGGTTCGGTGTGTGTGGAGACGGCAGAAGTGTGTAGCAGTTGGGTTGGAGGAGGTTTGGAGGAGGAGCGGGGCAATGATTGACAGGAAAGGGGGAAAAGGAAGCATTTTTCACGGCGTAAAAAAACACCGTCATAAAAAGCCAGGCATGGAGTACTGGAGTGAAGTTTTTCTTGTTACACTCTTTTAGACACATTTGAGGGATGTTGGCCAAGACTTTTAATAGTGTTAAAAGCATGTTAAAAATGATGTCACAATACCTTTAAAGGTTAAGAAGTTTGATGTTTGTGTGATTTCATTTAGACGTTTAGGGTCCACAAGACTGCAGTCAACCTTCCTGACGTTGCTGCGAGAGGAAGACTGACGTCAAATATATCAGACAGTTAATACCGGAGGTGTCTTCAGTATTCACATCCATAACTCAGGTAGAAGTATAGATACTAGAGTTTAAAAATACTCCTGTAGAAGTTGAAGTATCAAATCAAGTTTTTTACTCAAGTAAAAGTATAAAAGTACTGGTTTCAAAACTACTTAAAAGTATAAAAGTAAAAGTAATGTAAGGGGGAAAAAAGCCATTAAGGACAAAAGCCATTGAAAATGAATGCATCTTAGTATAATGTAAATATATTAAAGAAGCATATATGCGTACTATTGAGCATTAACATGTGTTTCAGAGAGCAGGAGATATGATGACTAGTTGCCTATAAGTATTGCAATTAGTGATGCACCGATTGTTCGGTAACCGAAATTGTTCGGCCGAAAATGGCAAAAAAACACTTTCGGTGTTCGGTGGAATAAGTGGGAAAAAAACTGAACAATTAATAACGGCGTTGTAATATAAGGAAATAGACTGGCCGCTCCCGTAACGGTTGCACCACAAACATAAATGGTTGGCCAACCAAAAAGTAACCCCATAAGAATTTTACCTAACATTCACCAGGAGGTGGAACCAAAACAACATAATGATGGAAATTAAAAAATGTTCATTTTTTTATGTTCAATAAATATTTTCTACCTTGTAATTTTGTAAAAGATTTTTTTCTTTGAAAAGCATGCCTAAATCAAATGTATTTGATTTATGCAAGGGTGAAAAAATTGGCAAAATAAATGAAAAACTGCTGAAGAACCATGTTCGGTATTCGGCCAAGTGTTTATTATTATTTTCGGTTTCGGCCACAAATTTTCATTTCGGTGCATCACTAATTGTAATGGTGCAAAAAGTCAAACTTCAGAGGCATGTTATCATTTATCCTAACCTTTATTGGAATGTACATCCAAGTTTAGTTGCAGGAATCTGAGGGAACGGATGTAAGAACAAAACTGGACAAGAACATCTGAAACAACCACAACCAAATTCACTCTATCCGGATGGAGCAATTTAACTGGATAGTTTTTATTTAAAGGCCAAAATGAAATAGAGTAACGAGACTGTTTTTAAAATGTAAGGAGTAAAAAGTACAGATAATTGTGTGAAAATGTAAGGAGTAAAAGTAAAAAGTCGTCTGAAAAATAATTACTCCAGTGAAGTATAGATAACCAAAATTTCTACTTAAGGTAACAAAGTATTTGTACTTCGTTACTTGACACCTCTGGTTAATACAGATGGAAACCAAAGAGCCTGGAACGACTTCCAAAGAGATTCAAGGTGAATCAAAGGTAAAGGTACATCAGTATGAGATCACACCGTCATCACTGCTGGACCTGTGGATGACAGAGGAGGATCCACCGTTAATATGCACTCTGACTCATTTCTAGCTTTGCTTTTTGATGATTTGATGCTTCCGACAAGCTACAAAACTTCAGGGAGAATGTTCTTTGCACACACGAGACACACGTGTTCACGGCAACTCTGTGTTCACAGATGCAATGAAGCATTCAGAGGAAAGACCACTGTACTTTATCTGAAATATAGATGGGTCTCTGTTATGTTCTGGAGCTGCTTTGCTGTGTCTAGGACAAGCTGTTTTGAAGCTTTGCAGGTACAATGGAATCTCAAGAACAAAAGGACGTTCTGGAGTGAAATGTGTCAGGAAACGTAGTCTTAGTTGCAGGTCATGGGATCTCCGAGAGGATTACGACCCAAAACACACAAATAAAAACACCTGAGAAGAGCGAGGAACAAAACATTGACCTATTGTGAAGTGGATTTCGATGGGTCCTGACCTGTGTATCTGTGGAAAGAGCTGAAACGTGAAGTCTGGAGAAGAGACAGCTGGAGCGGTGTGTTCACGAGGACCAACATAACCGTCCACGGGTGCAGAAGTCTCATCGAGAGATGCAGAAATCACTTGATTGCAGTGATTTCAAAAGGTCGTGAAAAAGCAAGTTGAGGGACCCGTCACCAGTACTGGAGTTGAGGAGGGATGAGGGGGGATGGCATCCCCCCCTGAAATAAAAACGGTCCAAATCATCCCCCCTGTAAAACTGCCATCCCTCCTTTCCATCCATTATGTCATTTAATCAATGAATGTGGTTTTACTGCTATTTCAACATTTAGGGCCTGATTTACTAAAGGTTTGCGTGCGTAAAAACGTGTGCAAACTTGACAGCACCCGCAAACCAATGTGCCAGCTGATCTACTAACAGCGTGCAAAGAGGACTGCGCCTCTGAAATGAGTAAAATAGCACACGCTGTTCATTTAGTACTTTTGCCCTGATGAATAATCAATATGGGGCGTACCCGCCAGAAAGTGCTAAATACTGGGAGGGGAAGATGCAAATTTACCACACGCAATGAGATTTACCAAGCCCGAAAGTAATTGCGCGTATTGTGATTGCGTCTGTATTTAATACGTTCGAAAGGAAGGTGCTAATCTGCTGCTGCTGTTATTGTGGCAAGGAGGCGACATCGCCAAAATCAAAGAATACGCAGAGAGAGAGTCTTTATTCTGCTGCATGCTATTTTAAAAATGGTTGCACAAGTTTTATTAAAGGCAACTTTTTCTTTAGTTCTTCGCCTTATATCTTGCCACCTTCTTTTAACCTCATGTCGTTCTTTTTGTCTTACCAACTGCATTTATTCTATCGCAGACTCTGTCCTCCGCTCAGTGAGCTCTTCAGCCGTATACTCCGGCTCAAAACGGTAAGGACGTCCATCATATTCAAAGTCGTCGTCCACAACCTCAGAATTTGACAAATATTCAGACATGTTTCAAATAACTAACAGTAAACTAACAGTAGTGAACTCCAGCTGTACACAGAGCTGTGTCTGGGATGCCGCACAGAGATGACGTCATGCAGGTCAGAGGTCTTGTTTACAAACTGATTTATTTGTTACACACAGAGCCCCCGATGTAGACAACAGGTCCTGGAAGCAGATCTAGTGATTCACAAAAGAAATGAAGAGTTTCGCAGCAATCATGTGTTATTTAGACGCTGCATCGTCTGTGTCCCTCTGTGCCCCAGGCGCTACCGTTATATGGAGAAGAGGCTCGCAAAAAACTCCTAATATCTTCCGAAGGACTCCAAATGACACCAAACACCTCTGGGTGAGTATACAACCATAAAAAATGCCAGAAATAAGGTCCAGGTTGTAAAAAACCAAACTTTCCCTTTAAGTGTAATGAGATTTCTTTCACTAAAATGAGACATTTTCACTAGAAATAAGACAAATATTCTTGTTAAGATTTTGAGTTTTTGCAGTGATCCATGTTACTTATCCTGTGAAGGACAGAGTCATATTGATAAGTTCAGAAAAGTGTTTTTTATTGTTGTGTTTTGATGTATTTGATGTAAGCCCAGTGGATATTTAAAGCTTACAGAAGGCTGAATTTAACTGCTGCTATGTCATTCCTGCAGTATTTCTGCAGGTGTTTTGGTCACTGCTATTATTTGTAATATATTATATTATTTGTAATCAGCACAAATTATCTGTCCCCATGTGATAAAATCCTCCATCCCCCCTGATTTTTTTTTACAACTCGAGTACTGCCCGTCACTGTTAAGTTTCATAGTCAATTCTCGGTAAATTATTATTCCTTTTGTCAGTTACACGTCATTTCCGTGCGCAGCAACATGTGCGGTTTCTTGTAACGACCGTCCCTGAACGCCACACGTGACAAATCTGATTTACGGCTTGATTGAATCCACACGGTCACTGAAGATCTACATGCAGACGCCCCTGAAGAACTCCAGCCAGCTGAAAAACGCAGCCCGTTGTGAGTCTCAGGCCCGTTATAAAGCTCCTTCTCATGTCTCCACAGTGCCGTTTGTCCTCACAGCTGCCTCTCCTCCTCCTCCTCCGTCCCCCCGCCGCCGCCGCTGCTGCTGCTGTGGCCCGGCTAAAGCACAACTGTCCCACATGCCATGTCTGCTCGACGTGTGAACAAAGCTCGGAGGAAGTGAGGTGAAAACAAACCTCTTAAGTGAGTCAGACCCAGTCAGCCAGGACGGCTGGAAATGTCTTCCCCTTTGATTCCCACGGGGGGAGAGAGACGGAAAACAAATGGAGTCTGACTCCTTTATTTTCTCTGGGCCTTGAGAGTGAACTGCTGCTGCTGCTGCTGCGGCAGGAGGCGAGCCGGAGCGGAGCGCCGGTGTTTTCTGCATTGCTGCTGGGATGTCTGCTGTGACACCCTGACACGATGGAGACCCCCTCACCCCCTCCTAGCAACCCCCCTCACCCCTCATCATGAACCGATCCCGGCCACAGACCGCAGCGCGGCGTTGCTCAGCGGCACCGCTGACAACTCAGTCGGCTCTGCTCACACGGCGATGACCCGGCGAGTAATTGTTGGATTGGAGACGGCGAGTGCAGACTAGTGTGGCTTCACAGGCCATGATGACTCCGTGACTGCGTTTCCATGCATCAATAACCCTTTAAAAAAACGAAAATTGGCAATAACCCGAATTTGCACGGCCATGTAAACACCAATAACCCCTTTGAATAACCCGAATTTGCTCATATTCCGGTTTTTAAAAACCCCAATATGACCCCTGGGTTACTCCTTTTAAACCTGAATATTGGGTCATGTAAACGCCAAACGGAATATCCCCATCAAACGGAACAGGAATTTGTTTTCTGCACATGCTCTGTTCACAAGGAATTAGGGTTGCTACCTTTCAGAAATAGAAATAAGGGACGCCCTGATTTCAGCAGCGCAGGAGCCAAAAAAAAAGCCCCAAAACTTCTAAACTGAATAAAAATGTGTTTATTTTATATGAAAAAACTAAATGCTTTGATTTAAAGTTTAAAGTGCTTTAATAGCATTGAACTTGCATGACTGTAGAGACAGACAACCATACTAGCAACTGAAATAGCATCCTATGCTATGTATGTCCACATTAGCCCAGATGTAATATAGCCTACAGGTGAAGAATATGGTGTAAAAGTTAATTTATTTCAATAATTCAACTAGAATATGGTGTAAAAGTTAATTTATTTCAATAATTCAACTAGAATATGGTGTAAAAGTTCATTTATTTCAATAATTCAACTAGAATATGGTGTAAAAGTTAATTTATTTCAATAATTCAACTAGAATATGGTGTAAAAGTTAATGAAAATACGGTACAAATCGCGTCCCGTATTAGTTCAATACGGGACGCAACATTTTTTTCTCAAATAAAGGACAATTCCGTATTTTACGGGACGGGTGGCAACCCTACAAGGAATCCTGGTCTTTTGGGTCCAGGAAGTTCTTCTAAACACGGAGAAACCAAGACCAGGAGGAGACTAATCATTTCATAAATGTAATGAAGGATATGAACATTTCTGCATTTGTAGACGGTAGAAAGTACCAGGATAGAAGATTTACAAGAAGGTGAGAGAAAAGTTGCGCGAAGCAGCATTTGTTTTGAATTTGGATACAGGAAGAAGAAGCGGAAATGACGGGAATTGCGTCATCACATTCTCCGCGCGTCGCTGGTTTGGATTATTTCTCTATTTTTATTTTGTCATTTCAAAACAAAAAATGGATGGCTGTGAAGTACACGGACCGTCAGCGGCACCGCTGACAACTCAGTCGGCTTTGCTCACACAGCGATGACCCGGCGAGTAATTGTTGGATAGGAGACGGCGAGTGCAGACCAGTGTGGCTTCATAGGCCATGATGACTCAGGCCACGTTTCCACATAGCCGGGTATTTACAAAAACGGATATTTCCCCCTCTACGTTTTGAAAAATATCCTCGTTTACACGAACCTGCATAAATATCTGTTAAGGTGCTATGAGCAGCCAAACCTGCAGGGGGCAGTGTAACGAGAAGATAAAGTCATGCTAGCCAATCAGAATCCTGGAAAAAAACGTCAACAAATGACACGTGTGAAGCCTGAATAATATGGTTCCGTGTTTAATCGACGGCGTAGACTACGTACGGTGCGCGTCGCCGCGTAGCCTACGCCGTAGCTCTGCGTTGGTGTAACGCGGAACCATAAATCAGCCTGGACTGCCAGTTACTTCCAAGATGAACGAGAGACTTTGGTTTGGAGTGACAGAGAAGTGGAGTTACTTTTAAGTGTGACTTTAGAATATAAAACAGGTAAAATACAAGAAAATATTGATGGTGGCCAAACTAATTATAAACACAGGTGTCACAAATGATGCTGGTGACGTTTCTGTCTCATAATGTGACGTTCTGAAGCCTAAATGTCTGTTTTCCTCTGTTTAGACGCAAACGTGAAGACAGAGTTTTTAAAAATCTCCACTTTGGCCGGAGTTTTCAGAAATTATGGTTTTTGGAGACTTTGAGCTCCGTTTTCTTGTAAACGAACGGCCAAAACGAATGAAAACATCACCGTTTTTGCTACGTGTAAACGGGGCCTTAGTGTATTCAATTGATTAGTCATGCACTGCAATTTTGTAATGTCCTAGAATTCAAATTCTTTATTTGGGGACCTTTAGCCGATATGAGATTCTAATGTGATTAATTAGATTAATTAATTATAAATCCTGTAATTAATTAGATACATTTTTTTAATCGCCTGACAGCACTAGTAAAAAGTGATCTAGCTCAGGCAATCAACATTTTGCAGGTATATTCAAGAACTATTTAGACCAATTATGGGGACGAGTTCCTTATCCCAGAGTGGGATACTAAATGTCTGTTTCCCTCCGTTTACAAGCAAACGTGAAAACTGAGTTTTTGAAAATCTCCGCCACCGTTTTTGCTACGTGTAAACGGGGCCTCATTGTGTGTCGGCCCTCACTTGTCATGCCGTGGACATACACGCCCGCTCTGAGGGGAAAACACAACATCCTAAGGGATAAAACGGATATTCACGGAGAAGTAAAAAATATCCAATGAATAATTACTGCAACTATAACACATGTGCTCACATTTATCTGTCCGCGGTGGGAATGTGTACTTAACAAGAATATTATCTGTCTGCAACGATGGCTCGCCAGCAGGCTGGGCCCATTTGGCTGCGAGCAAACACGGGAGTTTGACTAGTGGTTATCGCAGCGCTGCATCTCTGCATCTCTGGCTGATTACGGGAGATGAATAAAGGATTTCCATTTCCACACATCACCGTATTGAGCTCTGAACGTGCACCGTGCTGCTGATACAAGTACCGCAGAGCTACAGGTGGGACTTCAGACCCTGTTTGTGCACATGCTAATACTGTTTCATGTCATACGTACGTGTGCAGAAAGTGAATACATTGCATGTGCTTTCATCTGACACGGCGTCGCCGCTGCTGCTGCTGTGATGCAGCACCTGCTGCTCCGCTCCTCTAATTAACTTAATGCAAACAAGGTTATTGACTAAAACCGCACGTTGAGCTCCATTGTCATTGCTGAGAATACTGACATCTAAATACACAACAGTGTTTTATCAAAACCGGAATCATAATCCACAGACAGCCTCATTGTCTCTCTAAAAAAAAACACTTTAATTTAACACTTGGCTGATAATTGGCACAAACTCTCCGTGGAACATTTTCATAAGAAAAAAAAAACCCTCGGATTTTGGGATTTCTGGGATCCAACTCTGTTTTTAAATGTTAGTGTATACTGTAATTGATTTCCAACAGCAAAAAGACAAACCCTGCACGCCGAGCTGCATGTGATTCCCACGGCGTTAACGCAATGGTAAAATAATTGATCGTTTTCCTTTCTGCTTCGCTTCAAGAGTCAATGAAAAGTTTTAGAACTGAAGAAGTACATATGAAATCAAATATCTATTCAGATTTCTACCAAACCATTTCTGCAAAACGTTGGGACACAATACAGACTATAAATAGAAAACAGACTACAATAATTAGTAAATCTCATTCACCCGTATTTTATTCACAAAACAGAATATAAAACGAAAGTTACGCCTGTAACTACGGTTCTATGAGTCCCGGATGACCGCCAGGCGGTGCTGTAAGCACTGGATATCTTCCCTCGCGCATGCGCATGTCGAGTACAATACCAACAATGTCACATCACCCGTGACCCCTGCATGACCCCGGGAAGGGGTATATCTTCCGGCGTCAGCTTGGGATCGACTCCTAGAATCTTCTCGCGAGAGCACAAGGATTCTGAGTGACCGGCAGGCCTGGTGGTCATCCAGGACTCATAGAACCGTAGTTACAGGCGTAACTTTTGTTCTATTTCGTCCCTAGTGACCGCCAGGCGGTGCTGTAAGCACTGGATGACGAATACCAACAACGTCATGAAGAATCCCGGTCACTTACCTCACTGACCAGGGGCAGAAGGACCCGGGAGTAGAACCACGCCCAATGGTTGGGGAGTGGCGACATTGATCCGGTAAAACCTGGAGAACGTGTCTGGCGACGTCTACGAAGCCGCGGTGCAGATGTCCTCCAGATGCGCCCCCTTCAGGGCAGCCAAGGAAGCTGAGACGCTTCTGGTCGAGTGGCACCTCACCCCCACTGGTAAGGGGCGGCCACTGGCCCTGTAGGCGAGCTTGACGGTGTCCACCACCCAGTGGGACGGCGCTGTCTAGAAACAGCACGACCCCTGTTAGGGCCACCATGGCAGAGGACAAGCTGCTCCGACCGTCGCACAGGCGCGGTGGCAGCAACATAAGCAGCGAGGGCCCGTACGGGGCACAAAGGGCTCAGCCCACTCTCTGCAGGCTCGGGGTCGAACCGGGCCAGCTGGATAGGCCGATTAGTACGAGTGCGTGGCAGGACCTTGGGCAGGAACGCCACGTTCGGCCACAACGTAGCCCCTGAGCCATCTGGGTTCCACCTCAGGCAGGACCTACTGACTGACAGGGCATGTAACTCTGACTCGCTTTGCCGACGTCATAGCAAGGAGAAAAGCCGTCTTCATGGAAAGCCACTTCAGGTCCACCTGGGCCAAGGGCTCAAAAGGTGGAGAAGAGAGGGCACCTAGCACCATGGACAGGTCCCACACTGGGGCCCTTGGGGTCCTCGGGGGGTGCAGCCTCAGAGCCCCCCTGAGAAAGAGAGAAACCAGCCGGTGGCACCGCACGGTGGCATTCTCAACCAGGGCATGCCTTGATGAAAGGGCCGCCACGGCGGGCGGGCGGTTTTACTGCGGTTTTACTGCCCAAAGAAATTTTCACTTTGAAGAAAATTAATTGACGCAATTTGGCAACATAACAGGTCTCAATATAAATAAATGTTCAACATTAGTTATCGTTTTAGGTTTTCTTGGCAAACCCAAATTGTGCGAGGCTCGGTTGATTTCATTTACACATTGCCATCACGGTTTGTTTTTATTTTTTAAAGTTTCAAATAGAGCCGGCAAGTTAAGACAAGTCAAACGTGCAAACTAGGTGAGGTATTTGACTGCAGGAATAGAAATAATAAACATCGAAGTGTGAATGTTAATAAGCCATTCAGAGCCAAAAAAAAGACACAACTTTGACGTATTTGTAGTATTATTTATTTCAGTACAGAAAATCGAACTCTATAACCTATTGGCTGTTGAAAAAGAAACAGCCAATATTTTAGAGCTCCCCCTAAATTTCACAAAGCAGTCTTTCAGGGGAGCCAATGTCCTTCTTAGCTCCCCCCCAATTCGAACACTGTCAGCGACTCCTTCAATCTGCTTCTCTTTCCACCATGATTCCTCCTCCACCTCTTCACTGGATTTCTGCAGCCTGAGGCGTTCACTTATCAGTTCAACATTAGGGGCCATCTTCCAGATGTATATCTGGGTGTTTGTTGTTCCATCCCGTATGGTGGTTTTGAGGCTCACTAATCCCGGGCCTTTCCATGGTGCCGGACCGATATCAGTGGCTTCCATCTCTCGCTGCAGCCAGGCTACGATACCAGCAGGGTCCCTTCGACCTTCACGGAGTCCGGTTGGTTAGCCGTCACAAGCTTATAGCCTGGAAGTGCTGCAGTATCTCTGCTCCTTCATTCTCTCTCGGCTATCTCTCTAGCTGGTGTTGGTAAATCTCTAGGTAGTGTAAACTCTAGTGTGTTAGAGTCGCTCCTGTAGTTTCTTGTGCTGGTCCCCCCTTTTCTTCTCTTTTTTCTCTTTTGTACATGGTGCAGCATCCTCTGCCGGTGGCGAAGAGCATCTCTGAATGTAAAACACCGGAACCTGCAGTGTGGGAGTGAGAGGGGCAGGGTAACGGCCCGGGCAGGCGGGGGAGAGGTTTGTCCGTCAAGACTCCTCTCCCTGGCCCTGCCCCTTCTCAACCTTTCCCCGACCCTGCACCCCAACCTGGGACTTGCTGATTGGGCCGGAGCTTCGGGAGCTTGTGCTGGCCTGCGGCCCCCACCCCTGGTCGTCCCGTTGCTGCTTCCACCTGCCTGCTGGGCTGTTGCCGTCCCTGACCCACCAGTCTGGCCTTCGGCAGGAGGGTCCCCCCTTATGAGCCTGGTCCTGCTCAAGGTTTCTTCCTCCTAAAGGGAAGTTTTTCTTGCCACTGTTTGGCTTAAGGTTTTTCTCCCACTATGGGAGTTTTTATCTGCCATTGTTTATGTAATAATTGCTCGGGGGTTTATGTTCTGGGTCTCTGGAAAGCGTCTAGAGATAACTTCTTTTTGTATTAGACGCTATACAAATAAAATTGAATTGAATTGAAGCTACTCGGCTCAGATGTTTTTGTACACTGTGACCTGAGACCGCCCTGCTGAATTGATCATGTGTTGACTGGGTCCCTGACCGCTACTGGAGGCCTGTTCTGCTGCTGAGACTGAAGCTTTGATGCGGTTCTTCAGACCAGCAACCGGCAGGACTTCTCAGAGTCAGCCACTCCTTCAATCTGCTTCTCTTTCCACGGTGATTCCTCCTCCACCTCTTCACCTCTTCACTGGATTTCTGCTGCCTGAGGCGTTCACTTATCAGTTCAACATTAGGGGCCATCTTCCAGATGAATATCTGGGTGTTTGTTGTTCCATCCCGTATGGTGGTTTTGAGGCTCACTAATCCCGGGCCTTTCCACGGTGCCGGACCGATATCAGTGGCTTCCATCTCTCAATGCTGCACCCAGGCTACGATACCAGCAGGGTCCCTGATTACTTGTAAGGCTTTGTGTGTTTAGCTGCTTCTTCAGGATCTGCCGTACATATTTCAGGCATGAGACACTTCACGTATTTAAAAGAGGAAATAAGGTTTGGTGTACGGCGTCCAACTCTAATCTCACTTAACACAGCGAAGTCTTCTGGCCTATGTGAAGCTCCATCAGGGAGTTTCAGAATTCATAGCGCTGCATATAACCTCTGGGCTATCACACCACTGCTAATTTACCTCATATTACAACAAGAGATTTAGCTCGAGGGTGAATAGTTGCTCTCATGTGTGGTCTTACTCAACAGTTATGTGAGGCATCAGTGTTAACTGGAGACAAGCTCCTTTCCATGACTGATAATCACACCATGAATGTACAGTGTTTATGATATCTGAGCGAGTACTAAACCAATTTGAATCTCAGCTTTTCTCATAGTCCTGAAATGTGAAGTACCGTATTTTCTGGACTATAAGCTGCTACTTTTTTCATAGGTTTTGAACCATGCAGCTTATACAAAGGTGCGACTATTCTGTGGATTTTTCCGGAATTAGAATCAAAACTAAGACAAAACTAAGACAAAATTAATGCAAAGAAGAATACGCTACTTCTTCTTTAGCAGATAGAAGTAGGTAGAAGCAGATTTCAAACAGATAAAAACAGATAAACCATTTTAATCAGCAAAGTTGCTGCCGTGTTAAAAGACACTGTTAGGAAAAGATCTATTTAGGTACAAACATGTACATCATTTACAGTTCAAAATCCTTCTGTACATGTAGTAAATATCTAATCTGACAACATAAATATCTGCGGCTTGCATATCTTTTTTTTTTTTAAATAGATCGGATGCGGCTTATATGCAGGTGCAGCTTATAGTCCAGAAAATACGGTATATTCTTAGTTTTAGACTTTTTCTTAATGACTAAAACGGTACAAGCAAGTATAGGAATGGTTAGTATTTTTGCGAGGTGAAAAGTAAAACAATGACCTGGATTAATCTGAGCTATCTCCGGCGGTGTGACATTTGACGCCTCCGTTCACTTGTATCACAGTAGGTGGTGGCACAAAACACTCCAACATGTTTCCCTGCAATTAGCCGCTCGAGGTGCAACATCGAGGTGCAACATCGACGTCCCCGTGTCGGTCTGAAAATTGTCAACGTTTTTTTTTTTTTACAAATCTATTGTGACTTTGAATAAATGTTACATTTTCTATCACAAAAATGATGTGATTATCACCTTTTAATCAGTTATCCAGCCAAGTCAGACGAGGTGATAATACTAGTACAAGAAAAAACAAAAACCTAAAACAAAATAAAACGAAACAAGGATGACTATAATGAGTCGGAATGAGGGGAAAAGTGGAAATTACACGTTTGCTTCAAACATTCATGATCTGATTCTTTCTACTCAGGTGGCATGAGTTCCAGTGGATGAAATTAGAGCCTAATAGAGGCTTTTTCACAGTGTGTTCAAATAGTTACCAGAAAAATGTCACTCTCCCTCTGAGTGTTCTGTTTTCTGGGTTTGATCAGAGTCCCTGAAGATCACTAAAGTTTTCCTCCAGCGAGGAACAATTTCCACCCACCTAAAAGCCTCTCACGGAGACGCAGGACCAGAGTCCACTTTCCTCCGGTTCTGCTGAGACACAGGGCACATCGGATGACATGAGCAGGAGGGAAAATTGCCCAGAACTATTTTCCGGTAAAAGATTCCCTGACAGAACGCAGTTTTGGTAAAAAAGAGAAGCTGAATGTCCAAAATGCACATTCACAACAAAGCAGCACGTTCAACATAGAAACACACCTGCTAACATAAAAAACACCTTAAAAAAATCCCCATCCTCTCTTTATTAACTTCTAAGTGGTTGTAAATTACCTGAGCGCTCGTCTGTCAACACACTGCAGTTTATTTCCAGTTCTGTTTGTTCGTTACATCAATTTAAGGTCAAAATATGTAACAAAGGTTTATGTTATCAGTTATCACCTCCATCGTAAACTTCATGCGAGACGGTTGACGAACCAGGTTCTAAACGTTTGTTCAGGCTCATGTTGGTGGATCGTTGTAGATGAAGAGGAAAACCTGGAGTCCTGGGTTTGAATGTTCACTTATCGATCAGGTGAAATGGATTATTTGGTGAAACAGAACTGTGTGGACTAATTCCATTCAAATTCAAAAATACTTGATTAATCCCCCAACTGCAAATTATTTATATGAAATATGAAAAATGAATTTGTTAATGTATTTTTAGTGTAGGAGAAAACCAAAAAAAATCATTCGGTTTGTGATACAAGCATGAAATTTGGTACACAAATAGCCAAAGGCATTCCAAAAATAATTGGATGTGGAGCCATCGTGAATTTTCAACATGGTGCCCATGGCAGCCATTTTCAAAATGGACGCCAGAAACAACTCTTTTTATGTGACTTAGGGACATAATATGATATTTTAGACATGTTTACCACATATAGTACTTGGTAGATGTCTCTTGGATAATTGAAAAGTTGTCATTTAATATTCAAAATGGCCACCATTTTTTAAAGATGGCAGCCATCATTTGTGTTTGTGTCTGATATGGATGATCTTGGTGTCTAATCAGTCATTATTTATGATGCAGAAATCAAAAAACATTGGAATTGGCCAGAAGCTTCCTTCTACCTCAAAACTGAACATGACATCTGTTTCTTTCATGATAACAGCCATATTAGCCAAAATAAAATATATACCGTCATTTCAGGAAAATAGATCTATTATACATAAAAACAAACTTTGAACTAATAAACCAAAAAAGATCCTCATATCTGCAAGAACTGAACCATCCAATGAATGGATAAGTAATAGAGTGGATGTTGAAGCTCAGCCAGGGCAAACTGGCAACTCATTTCAACTAATCACTCATTAGAAAACACTTGTTTCTGGCGGCCATTTTGAAAAATGGCTGCCATGGACGCCATGTTGAAAATTCACGATGGCTCCACGTCCAGATCTTTTGGGGAAACCTTTGCCTATTTGTGTACCAGATTTCATGCTTGTATCACAAACTGAACGATTCCTATACATTTTATAGCGAAACAGCTGGACTATTTCCTGGTAACAGTACTCCCAACTCCTCAGGAAGGGAAAGCAGCTATTGGCTGTCCTAGAAGTTCCTTAAATGTGTTAAATGAGGCCACCAACAATTATGATGAATGCAGCACCATCGAACAATTATTATAACAATTAAATTGATAAAAATTATATATTTATATTAATTATTTGTTAGTCGGTGATTCTGGCCGGCGGTGGATTAGCGGACGTCCAAGGATTGAACGTTTCCTGCTCTGACTGAAGATGAGCACGGCTTACACTGAAACTGTTAGCAACAGAAAAAACTCAGCTCGTCTGAATAAAAACATCAGGACAAGCAGATTATAGATCAAAAACAATTAAACACATTGCCTACAGCATGTTGTGAAACTACACCTAATTACCTCTAACATGCAATAACATTAAATCCTTTTTTTTCCCCTTTTTTTTCTCCAATGCTTGGTGTCGTTCCAGCAAGAAATTAAATCTACTTTCACCCCTGGTTAGTTCAGATGTTATTTAGGGCATATTTTTGCAGGCGGTCCCAGGCTGTTGTCTGATTCTCCCGCCTGTGCATGTTGCTCTTGCTTTGATTAAGACTTGTGCTTATGCTAAACTAATGCTAAACCTGTAAAGGTATAAATAAATCTACAAGCTTGTTTGGTTTGTGATGTGATTGCTATCATTCATTTGGTCGATTTCATGAAATCACTTTTGGTGAATCAAATATACCCAAATATGCTCTGTTTTGCTGTTTTCCATGTTTCCGCGAGGTCGTCCAGATGTGCAACATACTTTACCACCTGATTTCTTGATGAAGTGTTAGTAGACTAAACAAACTTTAGTAAACAGTAAGACAAAACTCCCTAAACATTTGCAATAATATAAGTAATAGACATATTCTTTAATGCCATTTTTATTCATCAAACTTGACTTTTATCTTCAGTAGTTGTCATTGAGAAGTTTACATTTTGCCAGAGAAATGATTAGAAATGTCATTAATAACAGAGTACCAGATTCTGGGTTTTATAGATTTATGTTCCCAAATGTCACGCCGGGCAGGTCCTTATTCTGTTCTTTGCATTTATTCAGTGCCAGTTTACAGCAAAGGTTCATCTCAGGGCACTTTCCAGAGAAAGTAAAGAAGGTACAAGACCAAATAGATGCAGTTCAGTTCAACCACAAATTCACTGTAATAGTATTTATGAAATTCCCATTTGTAAAAAGTAGGGTTGTCAGTTTAGCGCGTTAATTAGATTAATTAATTACACTGCTAATTAATGCGTTATGAAAATTAACGCAATTAATTATGAGTGGCAAAATGCGCAAGCATTCGAAATTTGGCCCATTGAGGGACCCGTAGCCACTTGGCAGTGGCAGGTCACTTCCCACCTGCTGCTGGTCCAGGGATCGGCAACCCAAAATGTTTTAGAGCCATATTGGACCAAAAACACAAAAAACAAATATGTCTGGAGCCGCAAAAAATTAAAAGTCTTGTATAAGACATTATGCACTTCGAGAAAATAGTCGAAATGTCGAGAAAAAGTCGAACTGTCAAGATTAATGTTGTGTACAATGTTGAGAAAAAAGTTGAAATGTCGAGAAAAAAGTCAAAATGTTGAGAAAAAAGTCGGAATGTCGAGAAAAAAGTCCAAATTTCGAGATTTTTTAAATGTCGAGATTAAAAAGGAAAGGAAAAAAAGAGGAAAAAAGAAAAAAAAGGAAAAAAAATAGGAAAAAGGAAAAAAAGGTCAAACATTTTTGAAAAAGCTCCAGGAGCCACTAGGGCGGCGCTAAAGAGCCGCGGGTTGCCGACCCCTGGTCTAGTCAAACTAACAAAGCAGTGACAGACCTGGAAGCGACTCAGGGGAGCGACTCAGCAAATCTTTGCTAGGGCCTAAACGGCAAGTTTATGTATAAAAAGAAAGAAGATAGGACTATCAACAAGAATGTGGTGATTTGTACATTTGGTAAAGAAGAATTTTCCTATCAGCGGTGCTGCTCCAGCCTGAATTATCATTTAAACGCTAAACATGTCCAGACAAGTTCCACTGTAAACGTTACAGCTACTAGCGCTAGCGTGATACTAGCGCTAGCGTGAGCTCACTTCGCCAACCCAGGCTTCCAGAATCTGGGAAACGAATGAGCAAACCACGACAGAAAAACTGACAAACTCAATGGCAAAGTGCGTTGCTGCTGATTGCAGCCGATTTCAATCGTGGAAGACGAGAGACTCAAGGAGGAATGACGTCTTAACCAAACCTTATTAAAACCACTCCCCCAGGTCAACGTGCACAGATGCACGACCAACTGAACAGAAGACATTTTTTCTTTTGAATTTCATTTATGAAACACACTTCACCAATAAAAATGTGGATGTCAAATCTTCTCTTCTTAGTGTATTTCATTGATTAGTCATGCACTGCAATTTTGTAATGTCCTAGAATTCAAATTCTTTATTTGGGGACCTTTAGCCAATATGAGATTCTAATGTGATTAATTAGATTAATTAATTATAAATCCTAATCGCCTGACAGCACTAGTAAAAATTACGTAAGAGTATTAGGGCCATGCAGGAGAAAAAATATTTGAGAGAGGAAGATTTTTTTTTATTGTGCACTTCGAGAAAAGGTCGAAATGTCGAGATTAATGTTGAAATACAATTTCAAGAATAAAGTCAAAATTTCGTGTATAAAGTCGGAATTTCGAGAATCAAGTTGAAATACATTTCGACTTTTTCTCGAAATTGTATTTCAACATTATTCTCGACATTTCGACTTTTTTCTCAACATCTCTACTTTTTTTTCGAAATTGTACTTCGACATTAATCTCAACATTTTGACTTTTTTCTCAACATTTTGACTTTTTTCTCGACATTTTGACTTTTTTCTCTCGACATTTTGACTTTTTTCTCGAAGTGTATAATGAAAAAAAAACCTTCCTCCTCTAAAATATTATTTGTATTTTTCTCCTGCCTGGCCCTAATACTCTTCCGTAAAAAAGTGATCGAGCTCAGGCAATCAACATTTTGCAGGTATATTCAAGAACTATTTAGACCAATTATGGGGACGAGTTCCTTATCCCAGAGTGGGATACGCCTCTCAGAAAGGTTTTCTGCCTCAGCAGCCAGAGTTTGATTCCAGTCTGGGTCTTTGCTGAACGTCACCATCTCTGCTCGATTCAAGTCGACTGCACCTGTCACTGGATGTGAAACCTAAAAAAGAAGCAGCCTCCTCAAAAAAAGCCCCATAACCCGAGTAAAAACGTCTTGCTGAGTCTGTTGTGGAAACTCTCAGTACTAATGATGTCCTGGGAAGTTTTAATCACAGACTGCAGAGCCGCTCTGCCTCACATTTGCTCGTCCCATGTCAGCTTGTGTTTCCATCTGGGATCGTCTCTGTCGCTCCAGTGTAAAACTTTGAAATAACTTGGCTCAGGATGCCAGCCTTTGTAAGTTTTTTCTTTATGAAGTACAGTTTTCTTAACCACAGTGGAGATCTGTGATCACCATGGTATTTTTTCTGTGGTATCGACTCCCAGAAATCTATAAGTGTTTACCTGCTGCACAGCTGAGGTGAGAGGGGTTTGTAAAACACCTTTTCTACCAAGGGCAACGTTTTTAATCAGACTCAGTTTAATTTATAAAACATGAGTCCTTCAAGTTAACATTCGTACTGCATCGCATTGGATAACAATTATTTTGCAATCTTTGCTTTCTACTATGTTCAAGGGTAAAAGCTTCAACTTTGTGGCCGATGGCTGCAACAATTTCAGCTTTTTCACCAGGACACCCGTAGCACTCGCCGTGCTACACTGGCGCCAGTGTAGCACGGCGAGTGCTACGGGGCCTGACCGACAGGATAGAGAGGAGACGGAGTTTAGTGCAGAACCCTTTATTTGACACCAACCACCCTCACACGTGCCCAAGCACCTTCTCCCACGACCAGCAGTAGCTTCTCCGACCTCCTTGCTGCTGTCCAGCCCTGCCTTATCAAGGCTGGCAGGGTGGAGAGGTTGATGGCAACCCTAGTCACACCTGTGACTAGGGTTGCCACCCGTCCCGTAAAATACGGAATTGTCCTTTATTTGAGAAAAAAATGTTGCGTCCCGTATTGAACTAATACGGGACACGATTTGTACCGTATTTTCATTAACTTTTACACCATATTCTAGTTGAATTATTGAAATAAATTAACTTTTACACCATATTCTAGTTGAATTATTGAAATAAATTAACTTTTACACCATATTCTAGTTGAATTATTGAATAAATTAACTTTTACACCATATTCTAGTTGAATTATTGAAATAAATTAACTTTTACACCATATTCTTCACCTGTAGCAATATTCTACATCTGGGCTGATGTGGACATACATAGCATAGGAGGATATTTCAGTTGCTAGTATGGTTGTCTGTCTGTACAGTCATGCAAGTTCAAAGCTATTAAAGCACTTTAAACTTTAAATGAAAGCATTTTGTTTTTTCATATAAAATAAACACATTTCTATTCAGTTTAGAAGTTTTGGGGCTTTTTTTTGGCTCCTGCGCTGCTGAAATCAGGACGTCCCTTATTTCTATTTCTGAAAGGTGGAAACCCTACCTGTGACCCATCACCTGAGTGGCTGCAGCTCCTCCACCCTGCCACATGGACAAATATAAATAACATAAAAAAAATAACGTCACTTACTGCTGACTCGTGTGCAGTTGGTCCGTGCTGTTGGTACTGATCCTTTTATGAGGGTAAATGTCGATGCAAAACCTAATTTTTACTGCCCCTTGCTGTGGAAACAGTCACCGCTGCTGAACGATGGCTGAAGCTCCGGCGGCGGAGTTAGTTGTGGGCGTGGTTTCACGCATCGGAGGCCAACCGATGTAAACCGCTGCCGTCGTTACGTAACGACGGGAGCAGAATCTGAACGGCTCGTAGATCCACACGACACTGGGCGGCTGAACAGACACTGCAGAATTTGGTTGCGTTCCTCCTTCTCTGAGTTGGCAGGCTGAGGGGAGACCACTTTATATATGTTAAAGCAAGAGAAACAGGTTTTTCATAATAGGCTTTAAAGCCAAAAGCCAACAACAGGGACTGCAGATGGCTGCTGTATCGCCGAGATGCCAAAAGCCTTGGTATGCAAAAGCACAAAAGCTCAAGACATTTAGGTTGGAGGTTGCAGATGCACTTATCAACGGTGGAAAGAAGAAGGGAAGACCCTCCAAGGGAAGGGAGGAGGATGTGCACAGTCCCACCAGGTGTATCCAAAGACCAACAACCCCAAGACCTGTGGCTGATGTCCGCTATGATCAAGTGGATCACTTCCCGGTTTTTATTGACAAGGGAAGGTGCAGGTTTTGCTCGGATGGACAGACAACAATTTACTGTCAGAAATGTGGTGTTCGCCTGTGCATCGTCACTGGGAAAAGCCCACGCAACTGCTTCCAAATATTCCACAAAAAGTGAATAAAGAGAGGAAGTGAGAGGCATTGTAGTTAATTTGTATGTGCCTTGTCCTTTTTAAATCAGTTTTGTTTTTACGTTACTTTTTATGTACCAAAAGGTGATGAAAGATGTTCATACTGGAGGTTGCATTGGTAAAACTCAATGAAATCAATTTTAAAATGTGTGTGTTAGTGCAGGAGATAATCAAAACGATCGTTCAGTTTGTGATACAAGCATGAAATGTGGTACACAAATAGCCAAAGGCATTCCAAAAATAATTGGACGTGGAGCCATCGTGGATTTTCAACATGGCGCCCATGGCAATTTTTTTTCAAAATGGACGCCAGAAACAACTCTTTTTATATGACTTGGGGACATAATATGATATTTTAGACATGTTTACCACATATAGTACTTGGTAGATGTGTTTTGGATAATTCAAAAGTTGTCATTTAATATTCAAGATGGCCGCCATTTTTTAAAGATGGCAGCCATCATTTGTGTTTGTGTCTGATATGGATGATCTTGGTGTCTAATCAGTCATTATTTATGATGCAGAAATCACATTTGAAACATTGGAATTGGCCAGAAGCTTCCTTCTACCTGAAAACTGAACATGACAACTGTTTCTTTCATGATAACAGCCATATTAGCCAAAATAAAATATATAGGCTACTGTCATTTCAGGAAAATAGATCTATTATACATAAAAACAAACTTTGAAGTAATAAACCAAAAAAGATCCTCATATCTGCAAGAACTGAACCATCCAATGAATGGATAAGTAATAGAGTGGATGTTGAAGCTCAGCCAGGGCAAACTGGAAACTCATTTCAACTAATCACTCGTTAGAAAACACTTGTTTCTGGCGGCCATTTTGAAAAATGGCCGCCATGGGTGCCATGTTGAAAATTCACGATGGCTCCACGTCCATATTTTTTGAGGAAACCTTTGGCTATTTGTGTACCAAATTTCATGCTTGTATCACAAACTGAACGATTCCTATACATTTTATAGCTAAACAACTGGACTATGTATGATGTAAATGAGCAGGGAAAATAACAATGTATAATATCTGTTCATCAAATTAAACATTGAAATGTTTACCATTTTGACTCCATTTATACCTTAATAGGGCAACGTATCTTGGGAGATACAACTCATGAAATCTAAAATATACAAAAAAAAATGTTTTAATTGTGGAAATGTTTTACGTAGGGGCAAATGAGATAAGTAGGGACATTAAATTATTTTTTACAACTCATTTTCCACTCCTGCCTGTTTAAGGGTTAAATGAATTTCAGGGGTAGTATGTTGATAGGGAGCCTGGTTCATGACAGAGAACTCCTTCATGTGATCATGTTTGCCATACTTTGCTGGTCTCAAAGCAGTAAGTGAAATAAAATCAACTTCTTAACAGCATGACGTGGTGCAGGTCCATAGAGTTTTAAAAACAATGAGCCCCAACCCAAGTATCCCTGAGATGAAAAAGATGAAAACATGACAACCTACAGTGATAAAAAGGGCAGACATTAATGGGGAGGAGAGGTCAGGGTGGAGTTTCTGTAGGGATAAGATTAAGAGACAAAAGCATTGATCCTGCAGAGTCTGTGTTAACGGCTCCCTCCCAGTTAAAATAAGCCTTCATTTGACCCACAACAGGTAGTTTTTTAGGCTCCCAAACGCAGCGGACTCAGCTCAAAACGTAACAGAAAAGTCAACCCGCTGTCCAACATGAAGAAGCAATATTATAAAAACTTAGTAAACTGCACGTAGACCCCCCTCTAATGCCTATAACTCAGTGTAGTAGGTTTCTGTATGCCAATAACGGTCCCTCAAACTAACGTGAAAGACTTTAACACCCACATCGGAAAAAAAGAAGAAAAAAAAGAAAAAAGAGAAAAAAGGAAAAAAAGGAAAAAAAGAGAAAAAAGGAAAAAAAAGAAGAAAAAAAGAAAAAAGAAAAAAGAGAAAAAGGAAAAAATGAAATAAAAGAGAAAAAAAGGAAAAAAAAGAGAAAAAAAAGAAGTAAAAAAAGAAGAAAAACAGGTCAAACATTTTTGAAAAAGCTCCAGGAGCCACTAGGGCGGCGCTAAAGAGCCGCATGCGGCTCTAGAGCCGCGGGTTGCCGACCCCTGACCTAGATCTACTCAGTCCAGAAGAATGTTCCAGATGTCTGGAGATCATTGGCATGACGTTAATATCCACCTGAAAGCTTCAGACTAGCACGTCGCTGATGGAGACACATCTATAAGAGAGTTCCTCGCAGTTGCTTATGATCCGTTAATCAAGTACATTTGATTAGCTGCAACTGCTTCTGCTCACCCTCTTAATTCCTCAGGAAGCAGCTAAAGCTGTACTTCATTTTTCACATACTGTATTGCTTCGTTAATGTGGCATGTTTTGAGTTTACATTGTGCTTAATTTTAACAGCTAAGAAGGTTGTCGTGACAAGTGAAGTCTTAGCATTGAAAACAGATTTTTATTGCAGATTATTGAGGGGAACAAATCTACTTTCTCTTTGCTGTTGGACAGCAGTCACAAGTCCATACAGGCCTCTAAAGATACTGTAATGGCACTGAGGGTTGGTTTAAAGTCTGGATGGGACTTTGCATTGGTAAATAAAGTAGTACTAGGTATAAGCAGATAAAACTTGCTGGTACTTCGGAAACGTAAAGTCTGCAACCAAAGCAAATTACTTGCAAAGTCTACCTTAAAAGGAAAAGTTTGGCACGATACTGACAATTTCTTACAATACAAGAACTGTATATTAAAAGCAGTACTAGATCTAAATCCCTCTCCAGCTTTGAGTAAAGGATACCTCACTCGCACTGCAGTGCCGACTCCCACAACGGTTGCTGGTTCAGCAAGTAGACGAAGCAGCGACTGGAGTGCGACGTGCAGACGAGCAGACAAGGTGTAATCCACAGATAAACACGGACAAAAAGAGCAAACGAAGAGGAAGCCTGCACGATAAAAGGCAGGTTGTCCCTACAACACACACTGCTGCAGAGCCATGTCAAATCAGCCAGCTTAAGGTTTACAACACAATTACATTCACATTCGATTTTTTTAATTCACTATTGGGTTGAAACTGACGGGGCCTCCATCAAGATGTGTGCACACGTTTGTTCCGTGTGAGCAAAAACGACATGCAATCCAGCAACAGGCGTATGCATGGTGCATTATTATGATGAAATTATCACCAGAGAGAAAGAAAATGATAAACAAATACTGCAGAAAAAGCACATACTTTAAAGATTTGCACCAACGTGCCGGTCTGTAAACTGTTGGACCGGCGGCCTGAGGCGCGTCTTGCTGATACTCCATTAAAATGCCATTAATTTCCCCTCCTATCGGTCAGCATGTGTGTAAAACTGGGAAAACAACAGCCTACGAGGAGCTCGGCCTGCAGCGGGTCCTGGATGAGCAGCGCGGTTCGTAGAACTCGGCAGGAAATGAGCAGAGATTAAACGAAGGAGAGGCTGATTGGTTATTTGGAAAGCGAACTCTGCCACGCTGTCAGAGGAGCAGTCAGGTAAAAGTATTCAGGGTGATAATGAATAATAAACTATTATCATTCAGAGTAGCTTTGTCTCTTTCATTCTGCCACTGAAACAAAAAAGTTGTCTTTTTCCTTTCTTTTTTCCCTCCCTTCCTCAAGATGGCAGCCATTTTCATCCCGCGCCGGCTGCGACTGCGACTGGATAAGCTAATCAGCTCCCGCCTCAGGGATTACATTCCTTATCGTATCTCTGCCACCAGTCAGGTTAAGCATGTTGCCACGTTGCAACTCTTTTTTAATAAAGCTTCATTTTTAATCAAGATTTGGGGAAAGCCACCCACTCAGTTAATTGGTTTTTATTATATTAGGAGGGATTGTATGGCAGCCAAACTCGGTGGGACTGGCTCGGGATGAAGTGCAATGCAGCGCCGCTGCTTCGCTCGGAGAAAACTCACAACTAATTTGTTCCATCGTTGCAAATCACTTGGTAAATACTTTAATGCAAGCCTGATTAGTGTGACGGGAATACTGAGGGCTTGGCTTTTGTGAAAGCCATTTCTTGGGTCAGGCTGAGATTGTGTAAAGGGATGTTATCAGCCGGCTGCTAATATCAAATCCGTCCGGTTTCACAGCTAACGGATGCCGTTTGTGAAAAAGCTGCGAGCGGCGGAGGAGTACAGACGGAGAGAGTTGCTGCATGGTGGGATTTAAACTTTTGTCCCGGGCGATATCTTTGGAGGCACAACATTTTTAGTCCCTGGCTTGCAGGCGGCGCTCGGCTCGTACACGGGGGTGTCATGTTTAGCTGATGCATGACAAGTGGGGGATGCTGATTCCATTTCCAGAGCCGGGTCGGACAGAGGCACCTTGCTTTGACATGTACAAACAGAGGGAGGCTGAAAGAAACACAGGGGAGAAGGGGAAGTAAACAACAAGGGGAGGAGGAGGGAATAAAGGAAGAAAAGCAGGCAGAACGGAGACAGCGAGTCTCCCCTCGGGGGAGCCCCCAGGCGTCGGCCTGGACCCGTCCAGCTAATCCAGGTGGAGGAAACACGTTCAACATAATGGGTTCAACTTTGGTTTACCTTTCTGACAAAGCTGCTTCTACCGTCTCGTATTACACAGAGGGCTTTATTGACTTGTATTACTTTCCAATTCATTGTTTTAATAACAGGGCAATGATATTGTTTTTAATGTTCCTCATGAGCTTAAAGCTTAGCCCATCCATCCATCCATGTATCCATCCATCCATCCATCCATCCATCCATCCACCCATACATATACATACATAGTCTCTCCAGCGTGTCCTGGGTCTTCCCCGGGGTCTCCTCCCGGAGGGACATGCCTGGAACACCTCCCTAGGGAGGAGGGACATGCCTGGAACACCTCCCTAGGGAGGAGGGACATGCCTGGAACACCTCCCTAGGGAGGAGGGACATGCCTGGAACACCTCCCTAGGGAGGAGGGACATGCCTGGAACACCTCCCTAGGGAGGAGGGACATGCCTGGAACACCTCCCTAGGGAGGCGTCCAGGAGGATCCGGTACAGATGCCCAAGCCACCTCAGCTGACTCCTCTCAATGGGAAGGAGCAGCGGCTCGACTCCGAGCTCCTCCCGGGTGACCGAACTCCTCACCCTATCTCTAAGGGAGCGTCCAGCCACCCTGCGGAGGAAACTCATCTCTAAGGGAGGAAACTCATCTCTAAAGGAGCGTCCAGCCACCCTGCGGAGGAAACTCATCTCTAAGGGAGCGTCCAGCCGCCCTGCGGAGGAAACTCATCTCTAAGGGAGGAAACTCATCTCTAAGGGAGCGTCCAGCCACCCTGTGGAGGAAACTCATCTCTAAGGGAGCGTCCAGCCACCCTGCGGAGGAAACTCATCTCTAAGGGAGCGTCCAGCTGCCCTGCGGAGGAAACTCATCTCTAAGGGAGGAAACTCATCTCTAAGGGAGCGTCCAGCCACCCTGCGGAGGAAACTCATCTCTAAGGGAGGAAACTCATCTCGAAGGGAGCGTCCAGCCACCCTGCGGAGGAAACTCATCTCTAAGGGAGCGTCCAGCCGCCCTGCGGAGGAAACTCATCTCTAAGGGAGGAAACTCATCTCTAAGGGAGCGTCCAGCCACCCTGCGGAGGAAACTCATCTCTAAGGGAGCGTCCAGCCACCCTGCAGAGGAAACTCATCTCTAAGGGAGCGTCCAGCCACCCTGCGGAGGAAACTCATCTCTAAGGGAGCGTCCAGCCACCCTGCGGAGGAAACTCATCTCGGCCGCTTGTATCCGCGATCTTGTCCTTTCGGTCACTACCCAAAGTTCATGACCATAGGTGAGGGTAGGGGCGTAGATTGACCAGTAAATCGAGAGCTTCGCCTTTCGACTCAGCTCCCTCTTCACCACGACGGACCGGTACATCGACCGCATAACTGCGGACGCTGCACCGATCCGTCCGACCCCGAGATACTTGAACTCCTCCACCTGAGGTAGGACTTCTCCACCCACCCGGAGAAGGAACACCACCCTTTCCCGGTGGAGAACCATGGCCTCAGTTTTGGAGGTGCTGATTCTCATCCCTGCCGCGTCTCACTCGGCCTCAAACCGCCCCAGCACATGCCAAAGGTCCCGTTCCGAAGAAGCCAACAGGGCAACATCATCCGCAAAGAGATGCTTTTGATTCAACCTCACTTTCAAAATGATGATCACGTATGATTTGCAGAACCATAGGTAATGAGAGTTTTGTTAACTCTATCCATGTAAATACATTGAAAACGTGGTTTTAACTTCATTATAACTTAGTTTAGAATCCGAACACTTTAATCTGTGACCTATGGTCAATACTGGTCACCCTTCTTGATTTTCTTTCACAAGGTTAGTTATAAGCTTGTTAAATATGTATAGATTCCTGAAAGTCTTCATCGGTTGTGAAGCCTAAATGTTACTCATACAATTTAGTTTTAAAGGTCGTTTTAGTTAAATCCTGATAAGATATGAGAGAAGAGAGGGGACAGCTCAGGCCTTTTAGAGAACAATGCTATGGTGTCAAATTGTGATTGGATCTTGCCCAGAGCTCGCCACATCCCATAATAAGAGCTCTTTTGTCTTGGAGGAGTGTATTTCTTCAATGAGTTCTTAATACTCTCTGGAGTTTGCAGAGTTTTCTTCTTCATTACTTTTTCTCTCAGCTTTCAGCAGTGTTTCTCCTCGGTTGTGTTCTCTGTTCAGTTTTGGAGTTAGTCCAGTCATGAGAACATAGACGTCAACAAAGAATCATCCTCATTTTCAGGGTTTGCTCACGAGGTGAAGAATCTTCCTCCAGAGCATTTCTTTTGGCCTCGCCGGGAAGTTTCGACCAATTTCGTCATGATACTTTGAGGCACCTTTTGAGCCATCATTGTTTTTCTTCCGTTTTTATGGGAACATTCATTTTTGCTGCTCTTCTTTAATCTGGAAGCTATCTCGGATTCCAGAAAGTCATTTTAGAAAATCTTGCAGACAATATTTTTATTTTAGCCGTTTTACCTAACGTTACTTTGGCCTACCGGAGCATCTCAACAGGAAGTGAAGATTCCTTCTGACGTCTCCTGAGACAACAGCTGTTGCTTCAGTAGCATCAGCAGCGCTGACCGAACCCCTGCCGTAACGATGAAGATGTGCACGTGATTCGGGGTTGATACCGCAAAATAGCTGGTAGAAATATGTTAGTACACCAGCCCATTTCTTGTCTATTGCTCAATTATCAAATTTTTGTAACAGATTTGATCAAACTCCTCACTTCTGACATCCAGCTGAGTATTCTTGTCATTCTCTGCAGAATTGAGGTTATTTGGGCCATTAATGTGTCATTTCTTTAAATCAATGTTGTTTCTTTCTTTAGGTTCCTCCTAGTTATTCCACTCAAGTTTATCACAATCCTATAATCATTTGGAACATTAAATGTGTAACATTCATTTCACTATTATTATTATAAGTTCAGAACTAGGTGTTTTTTTCCCGTGTGGGTACGATCCCTTCAGTGAGAATTTACGACTTTAGATGATCGGCCGAGTAATTATTGTTATTACAGAATATTGTTCCTCTTTAATGAAGGTGGAGTCCCTAAGCAGACAATTATTAATTATTTAGATCTATAAATATGTAGAGACACTACGTTGTGGATACACAATGGATTCCTGGAAACATTGGAAACCGTTGTGTTTGGCGATCCTGTCTGTCAAGGACGTTGAAGATGCCTTCATAATTGGATTAATGATAGCAGGATTTCTTCTAATTGGAGTGGGGAGATTCCTCGTATATCGACAAATGCGTAAGTCGTCAAAAGCTGTTCTGGCCCTTTCTGAGCTACCCGACGTTGCTGAGGGGATAAGCACGTCGAAAAGACTCAGACTTTAATGTTGGGAGAGAAAAACCGCAAGTTGGATGCAATCCTTGAACAGAATCGCAGGCTGGCGGCGGTCTTTGAGCTCATTGGCAAGATGGATAAGACCTTGGAGAAGTTGGAAGCTCGGCTTGGCGGGAATTGATCACAAATTCGTCTGTTTGGAGTCGCCATTGATGAACCAGAAACTAAAGGCAGACGGAAAATTACTGAGTCTGTCTGTTTTTTTGCAATATAATTGTTGATTCTATAATTTGGCCTTGACAGAGCGGTTTGGCCGACCGCTCCAGTCACAATCTCTCTGGTGGAATGTAAACAAGGGGCCCTGTCCCCACTAACCTTCCCCTCTCCCAGGAACATCTGTGGACCTGTTTCAGAACTGTACCGAGCCGCCTGATAACATCAAGGACATTGGCTGAGGAGCAGCTCTGAGCGAAGTTCACAGACTTATGACTCACACACAAACACTGGCTGATTACCACACCTCCCTCATCTATCCCCCTCCTTACCCCCCTCTTATCAGCCCCCCACCCAACGCAGTCTCCGGGTTTCGAGCGCAACTAAGCCGCGGCGATCACTTGGATGTACTGTGCCAGGATTAATTCAAAAAAAGAAGACAGAGACTGCACAGTTTACTTTGTTTATCATTCATGTAACATGTGGCGTATCATCTTTATTAATAGAAACTAACGAGTGTTTGAAACACCAATGTTTGCTAGTTGAAATATGTCTGTGATTATCTATTTCTATTAAATTTCTTAGCCTTTTTTTTTTTACATCCCTGTCTCTCCATAGCATCCGTCAGCAGAAAGAACATTTAGACTTGTCCATCGCTGTACTGAAGCTGCTCGGGACAGACGAGGACAGACGAGCGCCTGGAGACTGGTGGACGAGGCTAATGGAGTTTCAGACTGAGATGTTCTTGTACTTTTGCTACTACAGGCGAGGAAAAGGGGGCTGTTGGGATAGCTTTGTTATTATAGCTATTAGCTATAAGAGGATTATGAGCAGGGACATTTTTACCTTAAAGCTCCACTAGTTCATAATTTTACATCAAAGCTGGTCAAATTACATGTATAATTGAACCATTCTTTAATGAAGGCTCGCTAAACCACTTTGTGCTTTTGCTAATATAGTAGAGCACGCGGGCTTTCCTCACATTCACACAAAACACCCACTTTGCCCGAGTGACGTCTCCTACTGGTGTGGATCATCGTTTTAAAATCTTTAGTTTGTCATTTCAGCTCTCGTCGTCTTAGTTGTTTTTAACCCTTGTGCTGTCTTTGGGTCAAGGGAGGGTGAAGGGAGGAAAGAAGGAATGAAGGAAGGGAGAAAAGAAGGAATGAAGGAAGGGAGGGAGAAAAGATGGAAGGAAGGAAAGAGGGAAGTAAGGAAGAAAGGAGAAAAGAAGGAAATAAGGAAGGAAGTAGGGAAGGGAGTAAGGAAGGGAGAAAAGGTGGAAGGAAGGAAAGAAGGAAATAAGGAAGGAAGTAGGAAAGGGAGTAAGGAAGGGAGAAAAGATGGAAGGGAGTAAGGAAGGAAATAAGGAAGAAAGTAGAAAAGAAGGAAAGAAGGAAGGAAGTAGGAAAGGGAGTAAGGAAGGGAGAAAAGATGGAAGTGAGGAAAGAAGGGAGAAAAGATGAATGAAGGGAGAAAGGAGAAAAGAAGGAAAGAAGGAAGGAAGTAGGAAAGGGGGTAAGGAAGGGAGAAAAGATGGAAGGGAGGAAAGATGGAAGGAAGGAAAGAATGGAGAAAAGATGGAAGGAAGGGACAAAAGAAGGAAAGAATGGAGAAAAGCAAAGAAAGAAGGGATGGAAGAAGGAAGGAATGGAGAAAATAAGGAAAGAAGGAAGGAAAAGCAAAGAAGGTAATAAAGGAACGAATGACAAAAGGGAGGTAGGAGAGAAAAAGGAGTACAGGAGGGTAAGAAAGGAGGAAAAGAGGAAGTGAAGAAGGAAGGAGAGAGCAGGAGGAAACAAGGAAGGAAGAATTGGGTCATTTTGACCCAAAGACAACACAAGGGTTAAAGGTAATTTCACAAGTAAAGGGACTAAACCGACTAAAGGATGTTCGTATGTTGACCGACCAATCCAAAGCTAAAGCATCTTCTCCTTAAAAGGTTTAGTGATGAGTGAGATTATAAGATCTTTAGGAATGATAGGAGCCTTTTCTAAAAGCCTTCTCTACATACCGCCGCCACTTCTTAGTCTGCATCCACTTCTTATGCAATCAGTGAAACTCTGATACTGTATAGTCGACAAACTGGGCCCAATTATTAAGACTGTCCTTTAAAGGAGAAATATTTAGAAATAAATCCCCTCTCTCTCGGTGCTTCAGGCCCTTCATTCGGCTTTCTGAAGTGACTGCCAGCTCAAAAACCCTGACGCAGCTGGACCCTGTCGCTCTCAGTGTTGTGCATGAACAAGTTCAAATAAACGCCTTCATTTCTGTGAGAACGTTGAACTGAACGCAACATATTTGCAAATAAAGAACTTGAACGTGAACTTTCTGCAGATCATGAACCGGAATTTGAACTGTTCAGATTATGTGAGTTTCAGCTTCAGTGTTTAGGTCCAATTATTACGGAATAATTGAGATGACGACTTCACACTACATTACCCACAATGCAGTGCAATGTCAGTCTTTACATGACCAGTGGAGAGAGAGAGACGTTGCAGACGCAGCGTCAGCGAGACATAGATGATGATCCTTATCATTATCTGTGGGAATTTTACACATCGTCTCCCAAAGAATCCGACGGTAGAAATCTAACCTTTGTGTGCAAATTATGTCCACCTGCGCTGAGAAAACTAGTCCCAACGTCTGCCTCGTCAACTTCACATTTGAAACGTCATGTGGAGTTAAAGCATCCGTCCAGTGTGAAAAAATATCCGCAAGTCCTTGATAATCAAACAAAGACATCAGGAAAGTCCAGGAAGACCCAACAGCCCCAAACGACCCCAGTCACTGCTGCTCCTTCAGGGTTGATTTACCTGCAACAGGTAGAAACACTGATAATGGACCACATTGTTGGAGATTTACAGTCTCTGAATAAAGTTGAAAAGCTACTAGGACAAGACATGATTGTTTACAGTGAACAGTTTTAGGATAGGGTGGCGTTTCATTCGTACTTCTCACCTAAAAATATTGAAATGAACTGAATTTGAACTACAGTATTTTCCGCACTATAAGGCACTATAAAAGCATTTTAATTTTCTCAAAAACCGGCAGTGCGCCTTATATATGATCATTACGGTCATTTCTGTTACTGTAGTCAGGGGGATTGTGGGTAATGTAGTCAGGGGGATTGTGGGTAATGTAGTCAGGGGGATTGTGGGTAATGTAGTTGGTGTCGCTGAAGTAATGGCGCTAAAAACGTCAGGAATCGTCACAGACGTTCAAGACAACAGCAGCGACCCTGACTCGCATAATGGAGACTTTGACGAGACGGAGCAAAGCTGGTTTTTATTTTGTTAATAAAGTTTGACATACGGTACTTTTCTTCTTGTTTTTTTTTTGTTTTGCATTTGCTGTAGGATTTTGTAGAATTTCCTGTAGCAGCTCCATCAGGTAGATACGTAACTCAACCCCAGCCACTATAGTCGGTATTTTACCAAATATTTAGCGCGCCTTATAATGTGGTGCGCCTTATATATGGAAAATGTTTTAAAATACGTCGATCATTGAAGGTGCGCCTTATAGTGCGGAAAATACGGTAGTTCAAAGTGAAAATGGTGAACTATGAACGTGAACTGTTTATTTTTAAACTATGTGAACTGAACTTTGAACTAGTTCATGAGAAGTATGAACTTGGACAACACTGGTCGCTTTCAATGACACGGGTTTCTTTCCTTGGTGCTGCCCAGTTTCTCCTGTCAGTTATTCAGTGGGTGTGAGGTCTGCTGGGTGCTGTGACATCACAGAGCCAGATCAGTGTAAACTCACCCCGCCTCGCCATCTTTATCGCCACCAAACTTCACATCATGCTACATTTTCTTTACTTTGGAAGGTCTAACCCAGGGGTCGGCAACCTAAAATGTTGAAAGAGCCACATTGGACCAAAAACACAAAAAACAAATATGTCTGGAGCCGCAAAAAATGAAATGAATGAAGGCAAATGTTGAGAAAAAAGTCGAAATGTTGAGAAAAAAGTCGAAATGTCGAGAAAAAAAGTTGAAATGTTGAGAAAAAAGTCGAAATGTCAAGAAAAAAGTCGAAATGTCGAGATTAAAAAGGAAAGAAAAAAGGAAGGAAAAAAGAGAAAAAAAGGGAAAAAAATAAGGAAAAAAAGAAAAAAAAAAGAAAAAAATGAAAAATAAGGTCAAACATTTTTGAAAAAGCTCCAGGGAGCCACTAGGGCGGCGCTAAAGAGCCGCATGCGGCTCTTTAGCCGCAGGTTGCTGATCCCTGGTCTAACCCAAAGCTGTAAAAACTGATTTCCAAATCTCCACACCGGGGAAGGAGGGGTGTGGAGCCGAGTGGATGACTAACTACCGATGAAGTTATGCTCCGTCTAGACACCGTGACTCTACATGCACAGCCTCATTTATGGATAAATCCACTCCAGCGCTTTTGTCTGTGATGCTACTAATAATACCATCTCACCGCATCCTGAAAAGAAAAAGAAATGAAGAAGAAATTGTAAATTATTATTGCATTATCATTGTCATTCATAAGAGAAAGAAAACCTTGTTTCAAGGTTTTTGTTTTGGATCCTTCAGCGCCGCAGATGCGGGCGATCATAAACATGCTGCAAAGGTGATTCATGATCAGTGCCATCTGCCCCCCGTGTGCTTCAGTCAGACACTACATTACTGCTATTTCTGAGAGCGCGGAGGATGACAGATTCGTTAGCAGCGTGCGACTTTCCCAACCACCTCCTCGTTTAAAATCATCAGCTCTGTTGATGACAGTTCTGGCAGCCGTCACGTCTTTGCAGCAATTTCACAAACCCGTCGCGGAAGCCTGGATAACATTAGTTAAACACAAAACCCTGTGACAGAAGAAGCCGTTTTTAGTAGATCGGAAATCATTAAGATGAAATAGCTGGAGCGAGATATTGACATCAAAGGTCCAGATGGAGGTAATGTTTCATGGTTTTAGTAGCAGAGATCCAGTTGCAGGGATAAAACTCATTTTCCGAGGGGCCTGTCATCCTGGAAATGAAACAGCAAAGCGACTGTGAAGCCGTCGCTCCGATTGCATCAACAGCAGTCTGCAAGAAAAAGGGAAGCAGTCGTCAGAAAGATGGATTTCAGGCGCTGGCGTCGCCACTGTCCTGCTCAAAGAGTAAACGTCCTTCTACTCAAGTGCTGCATGAAAGCTCGAGTGGGACATCTTTTACGGAAGCTTTTTTTACTTTATTTTTACTTGTGGATTATGCAGATATTGTTTATTAAAATACTCCAGATACCCATCTTAAACCTCTGACTGTATTATTTAATTCATTATGTAGATTTGTGTTACATTGTCCTTTCAGAAACACGTCATTGTTTTATGTTTGATTCATTGAACTGGTTTCAACCCAAATCTCGACGGCAATTTCACTGGCTTCAGTTCCTTACAGAACAAATGAGGGGCTGCGTTTAGGGAGCCCCACGGAGCCCCTAAAGGGAATCAGATTTTTTTCATATATATGAGTTTTACGCGCGCGTGAAACTTTTTGTGCGGGTGTAAGCCTAAATTAGGGTCCCGTGTTAAAACGACGCAGAGCCTACGGCATAGGGTACGCGGCGACGCGCACCTACGCCGTAGGCTCTGCGTTGGTGACGCGGAACCATAAACCCGCCCTGAGCAGCTCTGAGGGGAGGGAGGAGGAGGGGGAGCGGGGGGTGAAGCGGGGCTGCCGGGCCGTTCTCGTATCGCTTTCATACAGTGTCTTGATAATTTGCAATTTAAGGCTGAGCCTACCGTTAGTTTTTAAACTGTAAAAAGTAAGGGGGAAAGAAAACATGATTTTGAAAAGACGGGGGGACGTGTGTCCCCCTGTTGCGCCGGGGAACTCACGGCATTTAGCACAGCAACGGCGTGCTGCCACTCACTCGCTTTATTTTATTGTATACTATTTATATACTTATTCTAACTTTTACTGTGACCACCAAATAATGTGGTTTTCCTGTCCTCCACATCATCTACAACATCTAGATCTAAGTCTCCGTGAAAGTCAGTGTCACGGTGGCTCAACACCCTCTCATTCATTCTGACGCCAAACAGGCTGCAGGAAGCTGCTGCGCATGCTCAGCAGGCTCATCCATATGCATTTATGGTAAAAAGTGGGCGTGTAGAGGGTGGGATATGAGGCGGATTCAGCTGCGCAGCCTTCCAGCTGGACTGTGATTCATAAAGGAACATTGCGTGCAAGTCTGCGTGCACATGGTTTAATTGATCCAGATTGTTTTTTGCGCCCGGCATTTTCGGCTTTTGAGTGTACGTGCACTTTTAGTATGACTCCTACGCAGTCCATTTTAAAAAACTTCGAGTTAATTTCATGACTTCTTTGTTTTTCATGTAAACCTTAATTCAGAATTACTATTTCCATGTAAACTCGAAGGAAAATAGTTTAATTCGGAATTATTTAATTCTGAATAATTCATTCCGAATTAAAAAACATCATGTAACCATGGCCATTGTTGTGTTTCAACTGTGTTGTTTATTCCCAGCAGTTGTTCCTGTTGTCCTCTCCTCCTTCGTGACCTCTCAACCCCAGACCGGTAGCTGCATGGCAGCCCTGTTTCTCCTGCTGAAGGGGAGTGTTTTTCTTCCCACGGCTGCTTTGTGCTTATTCAGGACGGGGGAACGTATCAGAGAAAAAGTCCTGGTGCAGTCTGCTGGGCTTTTTCTTTCTCTCCTTCTAACTGGCTTTGTATCAATTGGGGCTCATTTGGAAAGAGTCGAAACTGAAGTACCTTGAGACGGCGTTTGTCATTCTTCACTGCTACATAAATGAAGCTGAAATCGAACTGAATAAATACTCCGGAGTATTGGATCTCTGTAGCAGGAAAGATTCACCGTGTCAAAGGGAAATGTGAGATAGCAGAGCACTTTTAGCAGTTTCAGCGTCTGAACACCAGCAGCATTCACTACAGAGACAAAAATGAAAAGAAGCATAAAACTATGTTTGACTGCTGAAAACAGACAATGGCAGAAAATTGATGAGCAGACAAAACTATGACTTTTACGTGGAGAAAAAGGAGAGCTAGCGAGACGAGGGAGGGCAGTGTCTGGCAAAGACTTGCACACACGCTGAACTCCAATTAGATTAATGCAGAATAGAGGAGAGGTGTGTACGTGTCTGTGTGTTTGTGGGAGATCAGGTGGAAATGAGGTCACACTCTCCTCCTTGAGATATTTACAATCCAGCGTGACTGTCCTGACCAAAGAAAAAAAAAAATGGAAATGGCGATGGCCCAGGAAAAAAAAGGAAAACATCTTCCTCATTTGGGGCCTGCTGACTTGACAAAATGAAAAAGTCAGTGTTTGTCCCTTTCCCAATGTCAGAGAGGAGCCGAGCCTGGATTCATCATTACCTGAACAGAGGAGATAATAAGAAGCCCCACCTGCCCTTTCTCCATCTTCCAGATCATTATCATAACTCAGTATTAATCAGTGCCGCCTCTGCTTCACAGTTCTCCAAATGACCCTAAAACTTTGACTTTGCCTCCTCCAACTCCCCGAGACGCAGACGCGGAGGGCCGGGAATGGAGGAACGGCTGAAATATCCAAAGGATTGTGATCCCGCTCTTCTTTTAGAGACGAAAAAGCTTTGATATGGCAATGAAGTGCTGTGATCAGGCTCGTTACAGGGCGATCCGTCGCTGCCACACCAGGGAGCAGCAGAGCTTCAGCCGGGCGGCTGGAACTCTCCTGCAGGTCGGAATGTGCTCAGTAGGGATGGACGGTATGGAGTAAAAAAATTATCACGATAATTTCTGGCATTTATCCCGATAACGATAAAAATGACGATTAAAAAAATATCAATTCAACTCCACGTTTGTAACTATAAATCTATCACCACATTCAGTCTTTGGAGCCAAATCACTGCTGTAAAAGATACTAAATACTACTAAACTACACCAATTACATTGAATTGATCCTTCTTTCTTCTTTCTTTCTTTCTTTCTTTCTTTCTTTCTTCTTTCTTCTTTCTTTCTTTCTTTCTTTCTTTCTTTCTTTCTTTCTTTCTTTCTTTCTTTCTTCTTTCTGCTGCTCATTTATTTCCTCCCTTCCTTTCTTCCTTCTTTTTTCCCTTCCTTCCTTCCTTCCTTCTTTCTTTCCTTCTTTTCATTCTTCCTTCCTTCCTTCCTTTCCTTCTTTTCATTCTTCCTTCCTTCCTTCCTTCCCTTCCTTCCTTCCTTCCTTCCTTCCTTCCTTCCTTTCTTTCTTTCTTTCTTTCTTTCTTTCTTTCTTTCTTTCTTTCTTTCTTTCTTCTCTTTCTTTCTTCTTTCTTTTCTTTCTTTCTTTCTTTCTTTCTTTCTTCTTCTTCTTCCTTCCTTCTTCCTTCCTTCCTTCCTTCCTTCCTTCCTTCCTTCCTTCCTTCCTTCCTTCCTTCCTTCCTTCCTTCCTTCCTTCCTTCCTTCCTTCCTTCTTCCTTCCTTTCCTTCCTTCCTTCCTTCCTTCCTTCCTTCCATCATTCCTTTTCTTCCTTCCTTCCTTCCATCCATCTTTTCATTCTTCTTCCTTCCTTCCTTCCTTCCTTCCTTCCTTCCTTCCTTTCCTTCTTTTCATTCTTCCTTCCTTCCTTCCTTCCTTCTTTCTTCCTTCTTTCATTCTTCCTTCCTTCTTTCCTTCTTTTCATTCTTCCTTCCTTCCTTCCTTCTTTTCATTCTTCCTTCCTTCCTTCCTTCCTTCCTTCCTTCCTTCCTTCCTTCTTTCCTTCTTTTCATTCTTCCTTCCTTCCTTCCTTTCCTTCTTTTCTTCCTTCCTTCCTTCCTTCCTTCCTTCTTCCTTCTTTTCATTCTTCCTTCCTTCCTTCCTTCCTTTCCTTCTTTTCATTCTTCCTTCCTTCCTTCCTTCCTTCCTTCCTTCTTTTCATTCTTCCTTCCTTCCTTCCTTCCTTCCTTCCTTCCTTCCTTCCTTCTTCCTTCTTTCCTTCTTTTCATTCTTCCTTCCTTCCTTCCTTCCTTCCTTTCCTTCTTTTCATTCTTTCTTTCTTCCTTCCTTCCTTCCTTCCTTCCTTCCTTCCTTCCTTCCTTCCTTCCTTCCTTCTTCCTTCCTTCCTTCCTTCCTTCCTTCCTTCTTTTCATTCTTCCTTCCTTTCTTTCCTTCTTCTTCCTTCCTTCCTTCCTTCCTTCCTTCCTTCCTTCCTTCCTTCCTTCCTTCCTTCCTTCCTTCCTTCCTTCCTTCACGTACGTTGTGCGTGGATTTAACGCAGAACCATAAATCAGTTTTACACAAAAACGTCATCAACGGGAATTTATTGTTTTTAACCGCGAGATGATAAATTCTTACCGTGGGAAATCTTTTTGACGGTTTATGGTGAACGGTAAAATATCACCCATTCCTAGTGCTCAGCTACACTCTGCCACAGCCAGCCCCGTGCTCCAATTTGTGGATGTACATTCCACAGTTTCAATTATTCATTGACCCGCTGCTCCCTGCAAACAGACGAGCTGCACATCAGCCGGTGTTTCTGCTCAGCATGAACCCTTTGTCATTCCTGCCCTACAGTTGAACATGCTGTCAAACGCAACAAAACGCTGGAGGTGCAATTACTGTCCTTTTTAAATGACTATTTACAGTGGAAATAATCAGGTCAGAATGATTGATACTTTTGGCTTCATCAGCTGCTTAGACAGAGAAATATAAATTATACAGCACATTATTAGTGTATGAACAAATATATTTTTGAGGTTACATTAAAATTCAAAAGATACGAGTATTAGGGCCAAACTAAGACAAAAAAAAAACAGAATTGGAAATTACGAGAATACAGTCATAATATTATGAGAATAGTCGTAAAATTACGAAAATAAAGTAATAATGTTGCGAGAATAAAGTCGGAATAGAATAAAGTCGTAACATTACGAGAATAAAGTCATAATATTACGAGAATAAAGTCGTAATATTACGAGAATAAAGTCGTAATTTATGAGAATAAAGTCGTAATATTATGAGAATATAATTTATGAGAACTCTAACAGGAAGAGCATCTTCTCCCTGTGTTAAAATGAGGAACATTGAGCAATTGAACACATTTAAGTTATATTTATATATTTATATTTAATATTACGACTTTATTCTCAAAATATTACGACTTTATTCTCGTAATATTACGACTTTATTCTCAAAATATTACGATTTTATTCGCGTAATATTATGACTTTATTCTCGTAATTTTACGACTTTATTCTCATATTATTATGACTTTATTCTCGTAATTTCCGTGGTTTTTTTTGTCTTAGTTTGGCCCTAATACTCCGTCGTAAAAAGGCAATGTTTTTGTTGTGTCGATATTTTTTGTGTTAATGTTTTTTTTTTTTTAACCCACAATGAATTGAATCAAGTGGCTTCTCAGGTAAGGTAAGAAAATACTGAAGAACATGACACAAAATGTGTCAGAATAAAAACTCAAGATGTAACCTTTAAATGGCTTTCGTTATGGTATTTATTGAAAAATAAAAGACTTTAGTTGAGAATATTGGACTTCAGGGATTTCGTTTAAACTCCATCTCAGGCATAATTTTAAGTAAATGCCTCTTAAATTTAGCCTTTTTATAATCCGCTGAAAGTTTTCAATGCTGGGTAAAATGAGTGAGCAATCCATGAACACTTTGTTCAATTACCCGTCGAGTAGAAAATAAAAAGCAGCTTTTTCATCTATTCGAAAGACCTTGTCCCTCATCAACTCTTCCCTCCGGAATAATCTTCAGCGGTTTTATCCCTCGTTTTCTCCAGTCAGTGGTCATGTTGTTTTTTAAATTCTTGTTTTCTCCTTGTTAGCGAGGGAGACTCCAGCTCAGGAGATAAATGAGAAGTGCGATCCATCATGATGACAAACCCTCAGTGAATTCAGTCGTCTTTTGTTCTTCCTGTCAAACATCTGCTTTTTAGAAAAAAAAGAAAAGGCAAACCCATTTCTTTCCCATTTTGGACACCGTTTTCCAAGCAGGTGGATCAACCAATCAGCCTTCATGCAAAAACCTGGATATCCAATTATAAAATACACTTTAATTTTTAATATAAGAATTCAGTTAGGTGGTGGATGATTTTATATTTTAATAAACACACATTTATGACTATAATATATGATTCTTGGATTAGAAATAAGAGAGCAAAGTACACAATGTGCAAAATGTAGTTATATTATACCCTTTAAAATGTATACATTAAAAAAACACTTCATAATGAAACATTTGTGACATGATTTGGTCAAAACACAGATACAACACCCCGGCTCCCCTTTCTCAACCATTATGTTGGTTTTAGTGGGGAGAGATGCTCACTCCAAGTTACAATCAATAACACCTAAAGTATTTTATTCCAGCATAAGAGATCTTACACCAGCACACAGAAAACTAAAGGTGCTTTCAGACCTGTGGCCCGTTTGTTTTGTTCCGATTCAGGGGCTAAATCGATACATTTGTTCCGTTTCTCGTTTGTGGAGTTTGTGTTCACAAGGCAAACGTCTGTACTGTTTCAAATCTGTTAACAAATGCCATGCGCGAACCAGCTGCTCTCTGATTGGTCAAATGAACGCGGAAGGAGTTTCCTCTTCCGCATCCCGGGAAAAACAACACGCCCCTTTCAGCGCAGACCACAGCCGCCGGCTTTTGGCTGATTTATGGTTCTGCGTTACACCAACGCAGAGCCTACGGCATAGGGTACGGCGTAGGCTCTGTGTCGATTTAACGCGGAACATTAAGTCAGGCTTTACCCATTCATTTATGTGCACTCGGCTCAGAGCAGAGCTCAGCGGCGGGCCAGAGGGCGCCTGCCGCTGGGTTTGCGCTGCGCAAACCCTGACCGAATTGAACATTGTTTAATTTTACCGTGCGGCGCTGGAACAACATCTCTGCACGTCCAATAGGAGAGAAGGTGGTGGAAGCTGCACCGATTCTTCTCCTTGCGCCGCGGTCGCACATACACATGAATGGAGTTGTATCGGTTGCTGTGTGGATTATGTTCTCACTACAAATACAAAAAATTAACCGCTTCAGGTCTCGAATGGAATCGGGCCGAGACCTGCTCTCCTAGGAGATCTCGGCTCGCTTGTTTTGTGCTGTTTCAGAGCGCTATTGCTGTGTTCACATATACCAAACGTTCCGATCTTTAGGGGGAAACGCTACCTGTTCCGGAACAACTGCTCCAAACGGGACAGGTGTGAAAGCACCCTAAAAGAGGACTGTCTTTTATGCTGTCAAAATATCAACTATAGTACTCACAGGCCAACTGTCCTCTGCGCTGTTCCTGCCACCAGATTGTCTCGACAGGGTCGTCCCCCATCGCTGGCACTTCTCTCTTGAGCCACTTCCTCAAATTATTCGTCAGTCCCCCCCACTGTGCACCCTATTTCAGTTCGGGACTCTAATCACCACCTGTCATTTTATGCTGATGATGTGTTGGTCCTTATGGAGAAGCCACTACAACCTATATCTAACTTTCTGTCCAATTGTGAAGAGTTTATCTGTCTCACTCAGGTTTTAAGATCAGCTGGACCAAATCTGGATTACTCCCCCTTAATTATTCAGCTAAAAGGTCACAAGTTCCAGCTGGCATCCCAGTTGTCCAGGATTTTAAGTACCTCGGAATACAAATCTTCCCTTCATTGAACCATATTGTAACGCATAATTACTCAAATACATTTAATAAAGTTAAAGCAGATTTGGATAGGTGGATAAGTCTCCCTAAATCCCTTAGAGAGTGTGTCTCTATACTCAAAATGAACATTTTACCCAGGACTCATTTTATCAACTCAATGATTCCGCTTCTTCTTCCTGTCAAATATTGGAACAAAATACATTGTAGTGTGTCTCGATTTATTTACAGGAAGCGCCCGTGCCTTAAACCGACCAAAGAGGAATGGCCAGTGGTGGGTTATCGGTATCAAACTTTAAGTTTTATTTCTGGTCATTCATACTTGGACCTTTACTCGTGTGGCATTACTGATGTCTTAGTTTCCTGGTGCAGGCTAGAAGAAAGCCGTGTAAGACCATGGAACTTGCAGGAGGTTATTTTTGCTAACCGATCAAATAAACAATGGCTATTACGTTTTGGCCCAATAATCTCCCAACTCATCCAGACATGGCGTGCTGCTGAGCTGCAAGGGGCAGGCACTCACACCGATCTTTAACAACCTTGGCCTATTTTTGTGACGCCTGGAGTAACAGTAATATTTGCACTTTAGATGAGGAATATAGTGACACTGGGCTGGACACCTTTCAAGAGATTAGAGACAGGTAGAATTTATTTTTCTATCTGCAACTTAGATCATCTTTACAGGTGTGTTGTACTCCGGTATGAATGAATAAATAGCCTTTATTGTCGCCGGTCTGGCGTCCCAGCACAGTGAGATGACAACCAGTACAACCCATCAGGGCACAGACAAAACACATAACAGAAGACAGGAGTCAACTGGTGAGAACAGATCAGAGAAAGGATGACATTGGGGATGGGGGAGGGAGGAGGGAAAAAAGGCATCCTCATACCGTGTGTAAATACACAGTGTGAAAGTGCAAAAAAAAGGCACCTCTGCACAGAAAGCAACATCACAAGGCTTGCACACATGTGTGTGTGTGTGTGTGTGGGGGGGGGGGGGGGGGGTTCTAGGGGCGGAGGGGATCCCGGCACAGTACCCCAAGTGAGCACCGCGGCCAGTGGCGCGGCTCTCAAACCTGTTGACTGTGTTGGGAGGGGGGGCTGATAAGAGGGAGGGGCGAGGAAAGCGTTGAGTTGAGGGAGGTGTGGTTATCAGTAAGTGTATGTGTAGTGATGAGTCTGTGAACTTCGCCCAGAGCTGCTCTCAGCCAATGTCCTTGATGTTATCAGGCGGCTCGGTACAGTTCTGAAAACAGGGTCCTCAGGTGTTCGTGGGAGAGGGGAGGGTTAGTGGGGGCAGAGTCACCTTGTTTACATTCCACCAGAAAGATTGTGACCAGAGCGATCGGCCAAAAACCGCCCTGTCAAGGCCAGATTATATAATCAACAATTATATAGCAAAAACAGGCAGCCTCAGTAATTTTCCGTCTGCCTTCAGTCTCTGGTTCATCAATAGCGACTCCAATCAGACGAATTTGTGATCAATTTCCGCCAAGCCTAGCTTCCAACTTCTCCAAGGTGTTATCCATCTTGCCAATGAGCTCAAAGACCGCCGCCAACCTGCGATTCTGTTCAAGAATCGCATCCAGCTTACGGCTTTGCTCCCCCAACGTTAAAGTCTGAGCGTTGATCGCTTTGCTTGACCCTTCAGTCACGTCCGGCAGCTCTGAAAGAGCCAGAACAGCTGTCGACGACTTACGCGTTTGTCGGTATACCAACCGTTACCCGTTCATCCGCTATATGAATTACTTACCACTAGAATTAAAAAGAGAAGTCTAGTATCTGTACTTTATCCTTTCTTCCTGGAGGCCTTCCATCATGAACTACCACTTGACAGAATATTCGAGGTATGATCGCCCCAATTTGGACTAAAGAAGCCCCCAGCAGATCCACTTTAACTATGTACGCAGAACATATCTGACCCCGCTAGTAACTCCACTGTATGAAGTTGCTAGCTGACCCCTTGTGTAGCCGAGGTTATACGAAGGCCTCTGGCACTTTTTTACATATGATGTGGACTTGTCCTCCAGTCTCACAGTTCTGGCTCAATGTGACAGCCAAGATTTCTGATTTAGTATCAGTGGCAATACAAGTAACTGTACCTGTCCTCTTGTTAACTGACCTGTCAGAAGTCAATATTACTAAACTTATAAAGTGCACTGTACTAGCTGGCGTAACAGCTGCCTTAAGATGGAAACCTGGCCATTCTCTCACCATCAGACACTGGGCACTTACTTAGATGTAATTTATCTAGAACCATCAGCAGCTGGAATTAATGGCTTTAGTGAGACTAGAAGATAAGCTTCTCCCTGACTTGACGTCTTGTTGTGAGACTCTAACCTCCTTGTTTCTCCTGATTGGGTCTGTGTGTGTGTCCTTTTCTTTTCCTTTTTCTATTTATTTTTTATGCACTTTTGGTTTGGTTCTGCTTGCACCTGATTGAAGTGCAAGGTTAACACTTTTACTATTATTATTTAGGAATTTAGTTGTTTCAGTCAATGTTGTCTCTGTGGTCATGAGTTGATGAGTCATGTTTTTTGGTTGTAACTTCTATTTTTGCTAAATAAATATTTGATAAAAGGAAACAAAAAACAAATATACACATTTGACTCATCTGCAGCCGTCGACAGTTCCAAATGCAATCTTGCCTTGAGTCATAAATCCCCGGCGGCTTGGAGAAACAACACAGCACGGATGGAAATGCTGAAGTAACGTCACAATCCGCTGGCAAGACGTAGGCGAGCTAAATCACTGTATTTGTTTTTTCCTAAAAAGTTGTTTATTTGGTGATGTGCTTTAACTTAAAGTGCTTCCTTAATCAGAAAACACTTAAGTTTTGCCAAAACGTGATAGAAGCAGCTGCGTCATCGACAGAGATGTACAGACCTTGATGAAAAGCTGGTGACGACCGTCAACTTGAATCAAGTCTGTTGATGCAAGGAGACATCTAAAACAAGGAGGCATCTAAAACAAGGAGACATCTAAAACAAGGAGACATCTAAAACAAGGAGACATCTAAAACAAGGAGATATCTAAAACAAGGAGACATCTAAAACATGCAGGATGGCGGCCTTGTAGGACCAACTTTGGACACCCCTGTAGTAAAGTAACGCTGACCAGATGTTGGATGATGGTTTCTTTCCAACAGAGCTGGTAGAGTAGCCAAAAATTGTACTCAAGTAAAAGTACTGTTACTTCAGAATAATATGACTCAAGTAGAAGTAAAAAGTAGTCATCCAAATAATTACTTGATTAAAAGTAAAAAAGTATTTGGTGAAAAAACTACTCAAGTACTGAGTAACTGTTGAGTAACGTCTGATTTATTTTTTTAACACAACCGTTCAAACAGACAAAAGTACAAAATAATCATCTTCAGGCAAATTAAATCAATAAAATAATAAAATATATTAAAATGAATAAAAAATAGCTTAAATTAAAATAGTTTTAAAGTAAATTCAAGTACTTTAATACATAATAAAATAAATAAAATAATAACAGAATAAAAAAATAAATTAAGCACAAGTAGCACAAAATTTCCAGCCTTTGTACTTTTCTTTTTTAACCAGGCAGAACTAGAACAAACATGAACTCATAGAAACTCTGTGTGTGTTTGAGTCTGTGTAAATGTGACAAAACATGCAAAAACAAACATTTTTCCCAAAGAATCACCCAGTGATGTCATGAGATTGACGCGTACGTGGATAAAAGGGATAAAAGAAAAGTAACAGCTCAACGTAGCCTAATGTAGCGGAGTAAGAGTAACAGTTTCTTCTTCACAAATCTACTCAAGTAAAAGTAAAAAGTATAGTGATTCAAAACTACTCCTAAAAGTACAAAATTTCCCAAAACTTACTCAAGTAAATGTAACGGAGTAAATGTAACTCGTTACTACCACCTCTGCTTTCCAGCACGACATCTAGTTATCCAACGTTGTCTGGTGTTGCAACCAGAGCCGGATTAAATAAATGGACTACACTAGGCAGACTGTGATTTTTGGGCCCCCCTCCATCGATGTTATTTATGAAATCTTAAACTTACCAAAGTTACTAATAAAAGTTAATTCACATTTTACATAGCATAGTCATAGTCAAGTTGGTTCTTTGTATTCCAAAATAAGTCATGTGTTGTATATTAAACAGTCTATCAGACTATTTTTAGATTTTTATTATTTATATGTTATTACAACGCTCTATTAAATGCTATTAAATTATCCTTATCTTATCGATTGTGAGCATTTTAATAAAATGTGTTGATTAAATTGAATAGTTAAATAAGAAGTCAAATATACAAAGACCAATAAAATTTGCAGTAAGACAAAGTGTGCTGTAGTGTGTATGTCTGTATGTGTATGTGTATACGTATGCAGAGCCGTCTGGGAGATTTGCGAGGCCCTGTGTGAAATGGCCAGGGGGAAAATTTTTGGGTTTTTCGGGTCAATCTTCGGGTGTCAATATGCGCATCCAATTAGCAAAATACTGGATCCCTTCCCCTGCCTCATCATCATCTGGGCTTGCCTCGACGCGGGGCCCCATGGCTGCTTGAGACCCGGTCAGATCGGTGATTTTTGTAACAAATTTATCAAACGAGCCTTTCAGAGAGGCATTAAACTCTTCCATTTTCTTTAGTTTTTTTCTTTTTTCATCCCCTGATGGAAATTTCCTGAATCTGTCTCGTTCTCTCGACATTGTGTGACAGTTTGTTCCAACTCCACCATCTGGATCAGAGCAGCTTGTGTCTGCGCTTGGTCTGATCAGTTGTATTGAACAACAGACACGCGTCATCATTGCACATATATTTATTGATATGCACAGACTAGTACACATTTAGGTCTGTAATGGAACGTGACTGTTGATATTTATAAGGGAAAAAAGGAAAAAAAAAACGGAAAAAAAAAAAATTGGGGAAAAAAAAAAACGGCCCATAGCGCCAGGCCCCTTGGGGCGCGAGGCCCCGT